>NC_079392.1:4174846-4224846 GCF_029220125.1 Pseudoliparis swirei | reverse complement strand
ACTCTCCTCTGTGTGTTTGAACTTTGAGCTTTGGGATTTAAAAAAAAAACCCTTCTCAGATCTTACTCGACAACAACCTTAAAGATTCATGACCGGTGAGCTAAAAATAAATAAAAAAACAGGCGGGTTTTGTTTCGTTTATTTTCATTTCCTGAAAATTTGACATTTTAAAGACAGCAGCTCTTTGGAAACCCGACGATCCGACATGATGGCATCGCTCCAGAGGTATGAGTCACCTCTCTGCACCTCTCACACACATATAAAGATAAACACACACACACACACACGGTACCGTCATGCAGGTCAGCCAACATCTCGTGTGTGTGTGCATGAATAACAACGTGCCCTTTAACCTGAACACGGGTGGATCTTAATGTCAGTGAATGCAGCACAAAACACACACACACACACACACACACACACAGTCAACACCCTGTAAACATGTAACAGGAACGCGTTGCCTTTTTTTTCTAATGTTGTGTAGCTGAGGTTAGTCAACCAGCCATGGCCGATGCTCTGTGGCAGGCCGAGACTAACTCAGAGTACAGACCCTGAGAGGAGCAGTGATGGAGAGAGACAGGGAGGTTTTTGCATGAGAGAGAGAGAGAGAGAGAGAGAGAGAGAGAGAGAGAGGTATAGCAACGGAGGGGATGCAGAGCGAATGTACGCAGACCGCTAAGAAGCAACCGTGCAAAAGTGTCATGATCATCGCTCTGAATAACCACCATCACTTGGTGTTTCTTCTCCTCGGCTCCATCCCACTTACTCTCCTCGGTGTGCGTGAGAGACGAGCCGATAAACAGAGAGAGAGAGAGAGAGACTCCCTTTGACACATGTGTGCAAGCCTGCCTCGCTCCTATAGCATCTGATTACCACACACACACACACACACACACACACACGCTCAGTGGGAGAACATATATGCATCAGCAGACAGAGAGAAAGAGGATAACGATCTGGAGGTGTCACAAGCGTCGCTGGAATGTAAATATAAATGTGTGCTGGTTTAAAAAATAAATAAAAATAAATATAAAGTAGATTCAGTTCCAGAAATGAGAAGAAAAAGAAGAAAAAAGAACATGAAGAATCTATGACTAGATGGATACGAGTGGTGTGAGAGGACGAGAAAGGGAGGCAGAGAAAGAAAGAACAGGAGAAGAAAGAGAAAGAAAGAAAGCAGAATCTGTGCTTCCCTTACCTCTGCAGCTGTGTGTCGTATCCTTTCGGGACGAAAAGAAATGTCCAGATCCTCACTTTCTAGCTCTTCTATCTATATATATATATATATATATAAATATCTGTCTGCCTGCGTGGAGAAGGAGAGGACTCTACGCTGCAGGGCGGACTGAAGCAGGAGGGAGTGGAGAGCAGACTGAGTGGAGGCCGCCTCCCATCATGAGAGCGTCTGGGCTGAGGAGGACACGCCCTCCTCGCCAGCGGCGCTCAGACGCTCCGGACGTCGGCGTGGAGATCCTCCCTCGTCTGATCGGATGCACATGCCGAGGTTTACCCACGACGAGCTCATAAAGGATCTCATTCACCCCCTTTTTAGTGAAAGTGCTCTCTCTCTCGGCTGAGCAGAGTGTGTGTGTGTGTGTGAGACTCTAAAAGAAGCACACGAGCAGATGGGCGAGCGACGCAATGAACAGAAAACGGCCTTTCGTGAGTTCATCTCGGTGCTCTCAGACGTCGGAGAACAACGTTGATTCGTCTCGTGGAACTCGGCCTCTGAAGAACTCAGGGGAACCGAAATGAAGAGAGAACAATCCCTTCCAAACTGAGGCCGTTAGTAACCCGCACACAGAGAGGTAATGGTTCTTCAGATGGTTCTTTGAAAGGCTTTGAGGTTCGACGAAGAACCATCACATGCTGAAGAACCATTTTGGAAATGGTGCCTGAAAGAACCATTCTTTTGTTTGAGACACCTTTATAGGTTCTTTGAAGAACTATTTAAAGAAATGGTTCTTTAGAGAACCCTGGTTTGAAAGGTTCTTTGTGGAAACAGAAATGGTGCCTTTAAGAACCATTTTTTGAAGGTTCTCTGAGACATCTTTATAGGTTCTTTGAAGAACTATTTAAGGAAATGGTTCTTTTGAGAACCTTGGTTTGAAAGGTTCTTTGTGGAACCAGAAATGGTGTCTTAAAGAACCATTTGTTGAAGGTTCTTTGAGACACCTTTATAGGTTCCTTGAAGAATTTTTAAGGGAAATGGTTCTTAAAGAACCCTGGTTTGAAATGTTCTTTGTGGAACCAAAAATGGTTCTTCTACGGCATCACTCTAAAGAACCATTTCCGGTTCCAGATTTTTCACTTAATTTTCACAAGGTTTTTCACTTAATTCTGTAGATTACACGATCAAAGATCGAGGCATATCCAGGGAAGAGATATAATATAATATCTCGTCTTTATCTCCGTCGAAACTGGAACAAAAAAGTCTCACAAAACAGCCATTTGAATGTAAAATACAGCGGGGAACGAAATATAAAGAGAGAGAGAGAGAGAGAGGGAGAGAGATTAAACTAAAGCAATACCATCGGCGAGGAGAATGAATGAGAATTGTCGAGAGTTAAAAACTTAAGTCGACTTCAAGACGTGCCTCTCATTCTTGGAGCGCACCATCGCCCGTCCCTCAACATGCTTTCATTTGTATCCCTCCAGTGACCCCCCCCCCTCCTGGGAGAGGAGGTGGGTGGAGGCTGTAGGAGGGGGGGAGGGGGGGGGGGTCAGGACTTTGAGCTCTTGCCCCCGCCAACCCTCTGCAGCTCGGCGCCTCTCCCGGGGACACAAAGCCCGTCTTGATGAGAAGGCCGAACTGCGTTGCTGCTGCTGCGTGGAGAGCGGCCCTCAGCGCTCACACAGGTTAGGGGTCGAATTCTTGTCGGGCGGGCCGATATACGGAGGCGGTATATTTCTGAAACGATTGCATTTGCAGTAAAGTGTGTGTAGTTTATACAAAACTCAAGGCGCAACAAGTGGATGATTTTGACCTTTCGGAAATAATATTTTATGGCACCATATAATTTTCTAGTGGCCTTGTTCAAGTGTCTGTCAATCATGTTGCATCCTATGCTGTGTAATGTATTAGCCAATGAAAGACGAGGCCTTGTGTTGTGATTTCATATAGTTCAGGACATGGGTGGTGGCCTTGATCAGACTATATATATATGTATATATATATACATATATATATATATGCAACTACAGCAAAAAAGGGCTCCCCTTGAGAAAATTATGTTATCAGGGAGGTGAGACACAGTAATCCCTCCTTCTAATTCATCTCCTGGTTAGGCTTTAGACGGGATGTGAGAGAACACACACACACACACACACACACACACACACACACACACACACACACACAGTGTTGAATCTGGAAACATTGCCTACTGGTTATTAAATCTGCAATTAAATGTATTTCATTATAGGCATTTATTTTATGTTTTTTTATGTGTGGGGTTTTAGATAATTCTAATCCGAAATGAAGAATTGTTAATGCACTATTTTAAAGCCAACCCAGAACTGGAAATTGCACCCCGAAAAAAACCATATTCTGAATCCATGTATAGCTCCACCGCCGCCACAAGGCTGCAGCCCCACAGAGATCAGTCCACTACTCACTGTATCAGCACCCTTTGCTGCAACATGACTTAATCACAGAGCCAGACAAATAGATAGAGTGATTCCGGAAGCTGAGGCAGATGAGTAGGTATAGCTCAAGCCCATCGAGACACCATCCTTTGCTGCTGACCAAGCAGCCAGTCTGCAGCTGCAGTGGCGGCTCGTCCCGCATCGCCTCCTATATACGTACCACCTGCGTGCCATCAGATGCAGCGACGTGGAAGGACGCGACACACATGTGCTTATCGTATTATTGTCTCTAGCTGCGTTCAATTATGCGATCCTCCCAGTAGGATTTTAAAAATATTAAAATAAAAAAACACGCAGGCAAACCCCACTCTGTAGCCCCTCTTAGAATCAACACAACTCAACTGATACCATAGATACTCTTGCGAGTGTTTTTTCTTCTTTTTCTCTTATGCAGAAAGCGAGAAACATTGTAAAGAGTATCTTACCGTTCAGATCGTGGAAGGATAGCCTCTGCTGTGACTGTCAGATGAAGAGACGCTCCGGGAGAGGAGGGAATTGATGCCGGACACTTCAGACTCCGTTTACATGTGCAATGTCGCCCCCTGGCGGTTGAGTGTGGATATTGCCACTGACAACTGTTCCGAGCGGTTTGGTTTCGTTTGTTTACGTCAAAATAAATATCTTCTAAACGTATATTTAAAAAAGCTAGTGTCGTGACACACGTCGCGATAATTAAAATAGATTTATGGTTGCGTTCCTCAAAGATTACTTTTGTCAAACAGGCAAAATCGAAGTACACTTCCGTTTATCATTTTCAAAATAAAAGTCGCAAAACTGCTGAAATAATGTAAAATGTTTCTTGTGAATGTATTTAACAGTTTTCCCCAGCGCCTTGTAGGACTAATGTATACATAGTTTACTCAAATGGATCTCAACATGGTGTAAAAGTTAATGAATTAAAAACATATTTATACTTTATCTATTCCGGGTCTGTCTTTAGCACACACTATGAATTTACTTTAATTAAATAGCGATATAATAATGTTAAAGTTGACTTTCAAGTAACATGTCCACGACACTGCAATTAAAACGTCTTTACATTATTTGAAAGAAGAATATACCACTTCCGGTGTTATGTAATCTAACTTAATGCAGCTCGGTAAAGGACCACAAATATGGCGTCTGAATGTGGCCACGGGGGCCTAAATAAATTAGGAGTCTCAATTTAAACCTGAAATATAAAATGCAACTATTTCTGGTTGTATAATTTCACAAACGCATACGCTAATTTACAAACGTCTGAAATATGTTTTAATACCACGACTGACTGTCATTGGACATTTCTTTTGCGTAATGTTTTGATTTGTTGATTATTTTTTCACCGGCGGCACGGACACCTATGGGTCTTCCGGTCTTCCAGCAGGAAAAAGCGCCAACTTCTGCTGTCCCGTTTGCCTCGACCAAACATACTTGACTGGATACTCAGTGAAATATATTAAGTCTTCGACCTGGAATAACTAATTAAGGTGAGCGTCCACGAGCTGTAGACACAGTAGGGATTGTTTGAGTTAGGTTTGTTTAAGCCAACGGTTTAAAAAAAACTGCGTGCTGCCTCTTTTACTCCTCCTTCTTCACCAAAACCGTATGACCCATTTGTGTCTTCAAACTGCCTTTTATTATGCGCTACTCGCTACATTAGCCAATTAGTTAGCTCGATAAAGGTTTTTTTTAATGTAAACTGCTCTATTTAAAAGATATAAATACTACTTGGAGAGTCACCAGTACGTTAGCCAGCTAACAGTCGGTTGAACCTGTCGCGTCTACATGAGTTAAGCGCATGTAGCGCTAGTTAGCTTGTAGCTAGTTCAGGTGTAGCGTTAACTAACAAATTAGCGTTAGCTAGTTAACGTTATTCAACTACAACCAAACGCAATTCGTAGTTCACTTTCGTTTTCGTTGAACTCTTGATGGCGCCCGCTGAAAATACTTTTTTTTGTGTTTTTCCTTGTCTCGCCAGCGAGGTGCGCTGTTGCATCTCTGGGGAGATAAATAAAAAAACGCGTCTACCGAGGCAACGTCGGCCTGCGTAAAGATGCCAGGTCTGCAGAGGGGAGGCGCGGTGGCGGCGCTGGGGAGCCCCATCAGGAGCCCCATCAGGAGGAGTAAGCTGTCCCTGAAGTTCCTCCAGAAGAAGGAAACTAAGCGGGCTCTGGATTTCTCCGAACCTCAAGCCGATGAGCCCAAAGCGGTGGAGGAAGTGGAGCCCGAGGCGATGTGGGTGTCTGTTGTCAGTGTGTGGTTTAATCTGGGGGTCACGCAAAGGTCAACACGCTGCTGTACCACCCTACTTTTGTTGAGGAATAGTCTGGTCATGCTGCGTGTCTGTGTTACTCGCATGCCGTGGATTAAAGATTACATTCTAACACATTTAAAAGTATTTCAATCTTATTATTCAACTAAATTCTCTGCCTTTTTTAAAGGTAAAGTTAATGTAAATGTAGATAGGGATAACTTATATTTTAGTATTTGGTTGTAACTGCATATACATTTATATTTAAATCATCTTCAGGCTTTTAAAAACAGAATAACAAATATAGGTTCTTATAATTTAACAGCTAAATGCATGTTCATAAGCCAAACAATGATGAGAAGATTAGATTCTAACACATTTAATGTTATTTTAATCATATTATTCAACTCCATTTTCAACCTTTTTTTTAAGGTAAAGTTAATCTAAATGTAGACCGGGATAACTTATATTTTGGTATTTGGCTGTAACTGCATATACATTTATATTTAAATCATCTTCAGGCTTTTAAAAACAGAATAACAAATATAAGTTATTATTTATAGTATAATTTGACAGCTAAATGCATCTTTATAAGCCAAACAAAGATGAGAAGATTAGACTAACACATTTAATAGAATTTCAATCGTAATATTGAACTAAATGTACGGTAAAATTAATGTAAATGTAGATAGGGTTAACTTATATTTTGGTTTTTGGTTGTAAATGCATATTCATTTTTATTAAAATCATAATCTTTAGGCTCTGAGAAACAGAATATCAAATATAAGTTATTATTTATGTTATAATTTGACAGTTAAATGACCACTGCAAGTCCTTTAAACCTCTTTTACCCCCACATTTCTAAGATTATAGGAAACCTTTTTATAATCAACAATACTTTACAAATCTCAGTTTACAAAGTTCCTGAGATTAAGCAAACTAAATAAAAATAAGGCATGTTTGGTTGTTTGTTTAAAAAAAAGTACAACAGAGTATAAAGATTGCACCCACATGTTCCATCTGCAAAAATCAAACGAGTAACTAATATGATGTTTCTTTAAATGTGAGACTATTTGTTTTCTGTCCAGCGGCTGTGATCAGACGGTCCCGTGTCCGGCCTCACCTGGCCTTCTCCTGTCGGGTGAGAAGAGGGAGGGCATGGCGCCATTTGTGGGTTTCAACAACTTGGGCAACACCTGCTATTTGAACAGTATCCTACAGGTGAGTCCTCCTCACACTATACATATACTTGTATTAAGAAGTCTCACAACCAGAGGAAATAACTGTTGTGATTGTTCTCACTTACTGAAAATAAAGCAAATATAGCAACGTCATGGTTTCAGTATTTTTAAGGAAAATGTTTTTCTTAAATAATGTGTCTGCAGGTGCTGTACTACTGCCCCGGGCTCAGAGAAGGAGTCAAGAAACTGTACAACCTGTCGAAAAGAAAAGACTCAACAAAGGAAGAAACTGATAAAAGCGAAGAGGTTGGTACAATAAAATAAATATTTGTGAACATTTTTGGAAATGTATGTAATCAACATCACTAATTCAAAATCATATATATATATTTATTTATTTATATATATATATATATATAGTGCAGTCAATCATAACCTTCCAAGTGGAGCAACAGTTCTAAAATCTCTTTATTTTCGTAATTCTTTTGTTGTTGTTTTTCTCTCTGCAGTCAGAAGTTGTCGGCGCCGCTGTGCCGGCTCACATCGAGCTCCTCGGGAGCTTCAACAGTCTCATAACGTCGGTGGAGCAGCTGCAGTCCAACTTCCTGTTGAACCCCGACAGCTTCAGCGACGGAGAGCTCGCTACGCCGCCTCGAAAGATGCTCAACACGCTCAGGTGACCTTGTGACCTTCGTCATTTTGTCCACACGATGCTTTAAAATGAGTAAGTTAGCGTATTTCTACAGTGGTGAGTAATGTAGGTCACAACTGTGTGTTCAGTGTTGCTGTAGTGAGCTGATTGTTGCTGCTCTGTGAGTTACAGGCAGCTGAACCCCATGTATGAAGGCTATCTTCAGCACGATGCCCAAGAGGTGCTGCAGTGCATTCTGGGATACATCCAAGAGGCTTGCGCCACCATCAGGAAAGAGCAGGAGTCGGAGAGGGACGAGGCCCGCAAGACCGAGGTGAAACTCGGGAACGACGTGCGTTTGGGATCCGGCAGCAGCTCCGCACCGGAGTCCAAAAGTCCCTCGGAAGAGGAAGACGAGGGCCAAGTCAGCGGCAAGAGGAAGAGCGACACCGAGGTGGGCAACGCCAAAAAGAAGCCCAAATCTGTCAAGTCCAAGAAATCCGAGGCGGAGGATAACAAACCCCTCACCCGCTCCAAAAGGAAGTCCATCGGCGACATCGCGGCGCCCGGGGACGAAGAGGAGGGGGCCGAGAACGAAAAGACGAAGAAGCTAATTGGGGCGGAGGGGAAAGGCGACAAGGCGACCAAAGAGGCCGACGGGAAAGGGAAGAAGAGGTCCAAGCTGAGCTGGCTGAGGCCGTCTGGGAAACAACCGAGTATCTTCTCCAAGTTCCTCAGCGTGGGGAAGATCAGCTCCGCCAAGAACACGAGCAAACCGGAGAACGGGCCGGGCGAGAAGACGAGCGAGGAGACGGCGCCGGAAAGAGAGGAAGAGGAGACGCCAGTGAAGCTCCAGGGTAGGAGACTTGACTGTAAACGGAGGAGGACGAGTGTTGATCAGGGAGTTTGTTTTACAAGCTGCAGGAAATGTTGGTGACTGAAGAAAAACTGAGAAATAAGAAGTCATCAGTTTTCAGACATTTTGGTTATTTACCTATAAGTGTGCCAGCGTGGATTTATATTTATATATATAGACATACATACGTGTGTGTATATATATATATATATATGTATGTATGTGTATATATATAATGTGTGTATATATTGTATGTATATATATATGTGTGTATATATATATATATAATGTGTGTATGTATATATATATGTGTATATACAGGACTGTCTCAGAAAATTAGAATATTGTGATGAAGTTCTTTATTTTCTGTAATGCAATTAAAAAAACAAAAATGTCATGCATTCTGGATTCATTACAAATCAACTGAAATATTGCAAGCCTTTTATTCTTTTAATATTGCTGATTATGGTTTACAGCTTAAGAAAACTCAAATATCCTATCTCTAAATATTAGAATATCATGAAAAAGTATACTAGTAGGGTATTAAACAAATCACTTGAATTGTCTAATTAACTCGAAACACCTGCAAGGGTTTCCTGAGCCTTGACAAACACTCAGCTGTTATAAATCTTTTTTGTACTTGGTCTGAGGAAATATTAAAATTTTATGAGATAGGATTTTAGAGTTTTCTTAAGCTGTAAGCCATAATCAGCAATATTAAAAGAATAAAAGGCTTGCAATATTTCAGTTGATTTGTAATGAATCCAGAATGCATGACATTTTTGTTTTTTTAATTGCATTACAGAAAATAAAGAACTTTATCACAATATTCAAATTTTCTGAGACAGTCCTGTATATATATATATGTGTGTGTGTATATATGTGTGTAATTTAAGGCATTAATCCCGTGTGTGTGTATGTGTATATATATATATATATATATATGTGTGTGTAATTTACGGCATTAATCCCGTGTGTGTGTGTATATATATATATAATGTGTGTGTGTGTATATATATATATGTGTGTGTAATTTACGGCATTAATCCCGTGTGTGTGTTCTCCCCAGAGGACCTGGACCTGATGGAGCATTTGTTCCAGGGCCAGCTGGTTCTGAGGACTCGCTGTCTGGAGTGCGAGAGCTTCACGGAGCGGAGGGAAGGCTTCCAGGACATCAGCGTCCCGGTGCTCGACGACGAGCCCGGCGGCCCCGACGACCTCTCCGAGGGTACGATGCCCCCCGGACTGACGGACTCATTCTAAATGATGACCGTCGATATATTTTTTTACGCTCTTATTCCGTCCCTTTTTCTGCCAAATCGGAATTTCAAGGCAATCTTTTGTCTTTCTTCCCGACCGCAAAGACATCGAGATATCATTCATCCTGCAACCGATGTATTTCCTCTCTTTCCAGTTTCTCCCGATCCCAAACCGGGGCCGAAGACTCTGAAATGGGCGATCGCTCAGTTTGCGTCGGTGGAGCGCATCGTCGGGGAGGACAAGTACTTCTGCGAGACGTGTCGGCACTACGCGGAGGCCGAGAGGAGCCTGCTGTTCGACAAAACGCCCGAGGTCATCACCATCCACCTGAAGCGCTTCTCCGCCAACAGTCTGGAGTGAGTTGGTGAATCTTTAACACGCTCGATTCCCTTTCCTGTCAAAATGTTATGGATTAATTACAGTCGGGCTGCAACAACGAACGGATCATGAAACTAGTTACCGGCGGGTTTCCTCTCTTCTTTTCTGTGATGAGTCGACGTCGCCGACGGACCCCAAGCTCTTTTAAAACTGACGAAACATCACAAAACAGAAAGAAAACCAGTGGAAGGTGTTTCTGTCCATTACGTTTGTTTTTAAAGAAACATGTTTTATAACATACTAGGACATATTACATATTTTTTATCATTTACTATATGTATACATTTTTATATATTATGTATTTTTATTTATATATATATTTAATATATATTATATATTTATATATATTTTATATACGTATATATATTTTGTATTTTTTTTAGATGGATGTATTTATATCTATGTATTTATATATATATGTTTTTATGTATGTATATTGATATATATATAGATTTTGAATATGTATATATTTTCTATGTATATATATTTATGTATGTGTGTATATATATATTAAATATATATTTATATATACTTAAAAAAAATATTTATATATTTTATGACTTATACAGACTGCATGATATATTACAATGGCGTGATTTTTACTACACAGCGTCATCTGTTTATAACATGTGTAAACAGAATTTAATATGTGTAAACAGGAATACAATGAGTGTAAACAGGAAAACAACAGGAACAGTTGAACCTCATTTGTCGTTTAACCCCAGCGGCGTGCTCCCGGTCCGGGTCGTATTGACCCCCCTTGTTTCTGCTCCTCCCAGCTTGGACCCGTACGCCGGTCTGTCCAAGGTCAACACCCCCCTGCAAACCCCTCTGACCTTGTCCCTGGAGGAGTGGTGCACCCGGTCCTCGGCCGCCACGGGCCAGCGCTACCGGCTGTTCGCCGTGGTCATGCACAGCGGCGTCACCATCAGCAGCGGCCACTACACGGCCTACGTCCGCATGTCCGACCTGAAGGACGCCAAGCTGTGGGACGGGAAGGAGACGGAGAGGAGGAGGAGGAGGAAGAAACCCAAGCGAAGGACTACGACGACGGAGAGGTGTCGTTCACCCGCGGCGCCAGAGGACCGAGGGCGGCGAGCGGCAAAACGGGAGGGAAGAAGAAGAAGTCGTCGTCGTCGGGCGCCGTCGGGCTCCTGGGCGGCCAGAGGAGTCTGGCGAGCTGCGAGCTCGGGGCGGACGGGTCCAAGCGGAAGAAACCCGGCGGCGACGCCGCGAGAGACGGCGCCGGCGCCTCGACTTCCTGCGGCGAGGCCACCGAGCGGCGGGCGCTGAGCAGCCTCCGCGAATACGAGGGCAAGTGGCTGCTGTTCGACGACTCTGAGGTGCGTCTGTTCGAGGAGGAGGACTTCCTGCGCTGCTGCTCCCCCGACACGTCGTCCACGGCAACGCCGTACCTGCTGTTCTACAGGAGGATGCCCCCGAACTGACGGGACGCAAGGTCGTGCACACACACACACACACACACACGGACACATTCAGATGTGTGTGTGGGCGAAACCAGCGCACACGCCCCTCGAGATCCTCATGAACCTATTTTTAGGTTTTTATAAATATTCAGTCAAATGGGAATTACACTTTCTACTTTCGAGTCCTCGTGTTTTTTTGGTTTCCTCGAAGTTTTTTATTTTTACAGAACTTTTACGATTTAAAAAAATGCAGAAATGAGTTTCTTTCTCAGCCCATTTTTGTTTTTCTTTCTTAAAAATTTATTCGTATGATGGACTGTTACCGCGTGTTTGGAAGAGATTACGACAGAAAAAGAACCAAATATTTTTCCATTTCAATATCTAATATGATTTATGAGGTAAGAAAACCAAACCGGACCCTGAGGCTTCTTTATTCTTCTAAGACATCTGTGTAATCTTTACATCGTCATATTTTTACATTGAAAAAAACCCACGTAATGTTTATCTAATATATGCCAAGTTTATACCCGGTTCTGTTAATACTCATATCGTTATCGCAGGGAGCAAATTCAGAGTAAAGATATTTAAAACTTTGGTCAAATGTATATTTCTTTAATCCGCTCTCGTTCCATATTTATAAATAGTGATAAGAGGAGACGGTCACGTCCGGCGCAGTGAGACTGAATGTTGGACCGGCCTGGTTTTCAAGAGTTTATTTTTGGGCTAAACAAACAGACACATTTATGATTTCACATCTCAAAGTGTCAGTTTGATGCTTTCCTACGTCGTGTTGGACGTTTGTCTCGTCTTTTGTTCTCAAGTATTACAAACTAAAGGCTTTTGAATAAAGTTCCTCCCTCGGCGTCAGGCTGGTTTAAAACTCGTCTCTCACTCTCATCACAAAGTATTTTTCTCTCAGAACGAACACAAATAATCATGTCGCTATTGTTCTTTTGTACTCGATGCATATCTTTGTTTAAAAAAAAATAATATGATGGTGTTAAAAATACAGAGTGACGGTGATTGTCTCAGGTTCCACAGCGTCGGCATTTATAAATCAATCATCAGGGATTGATTTAGTTATTTAGTTTATTATTATCCATTATGGATGTACAGCTGTAATCATATTCTTGTTGCCAGGTAAATTCTAAAGCAATAAAGTTTTTTTTTGTCCATCTGGCAAAAGTCATTCACACTCAACAATGAAAAAATGAATATACAACAAATGGAACATTAAAATATTTATTTAGTAAAATATTTAAAATAAACATAAAACTACATGAAATAATACAAGGATGTTCAAAGCACCTACCTTTTTAAAAACATTCTTTTAAATAATAATAAAGCAATCATGATAAATAATGGTACCACTTGTTTTGTTTTTTTAAGCCCCCCCCCCCCCAAAAAATGTATTACCGTTTACTTGTAAAATGCATTTTGCTACGCAGTAATAAAAAAGTGCACACATGAAATTGAATAGATTTCTGGTGGTTCATCGTTTTACCTGACTTTTTTTTTTAAATGTCACCTTCTCTGCAGGAGAAAAGTGTTTTTTTCTTTTCTTTTTTGGCACTTTTAATGAACCAATAAAAGGATCTCTAAGCATTCTGTGTTCAGTGGCTCGTTGGTGCACATCCAGAAGGTTCTGTTGGGTTCTAAACGTGATATTTGTGGTGTGAGGACAAGACGTGTGACAAGTGGCCAGCAAAGAAAGATTCTCCTTCATCGCCTTCATCTCTACTCCAATGTCCCTCTGATTGCGTAACAGTTTGTATGTAAACAACTTAAGACGCTGGAATGACGTACCAAAGCCCGCAATACTTATTCTTTGACATGCTATCTGGAAAAAAAACTGACCCGGCCTTCAAAAAGACTCCTATTTACAATGTAGAATAAATTAATATTGCAGTTTGTGGTGTGTTTGTGCGCCTGTGTTCTTCTTCCTTCACATGTCGAGCTTGCGGAGACTCATCCGGCTGAAGGAATCTCTGGAGACGAGAAGAAAAGATGTTTTTAGCGACGCGGAGGCCGTTAATATGACGGGTTCTATCTTTAGCATTTTAAAAAACCAACAAAAAGAAAGAAATGTTGATCTTGTGAGAATAACACGACGGTAAAGCTTAATAATAACAACACAGGACACAGATATAGGTAAACAGAAGTCCCGAGCTACCTGGTCAAGCCGTCCGTTTGCTGCGTGATTTATTGAAGAAGCAAAAGATGAAGATTAATTTAAGTTCACATCCAAAAACAGGAAATCCTGAAGTTGAGATTAGTCACAACGTTGAGTTCTAGTCGGTTGCATCATCGAAAAACACTTAAATTTACATGTCAGATGAATGTCAGAACATATGGGACATGATGAATTAACAATATTATTTAAAAGTATTTCTTTGGGGATATTAAAAAGGGTCTTCGTAGAGAGAGAGAGAGAGGTCCAGAGAGAGACTACCTATCGTAGCTAAATAGATTCATCAATTTATACTCTTTAGGACCCTGAATCCTCACACACACACACACACACACACACACACAGAGCCGACCTGTGTGAGTTGACCTGAAGCACGGGCTTGTAGAGCTGTGGGATCTTTCTGTTGATGAGGGGCTGCAGCGCCTCCTTCAGGCGGTGGTAGTTCTTCTCCAGCTCCCTCTGGTACTCCTTCTGGTCCGGACCAATCAGGCTCTTGTTCTTACGCAGCGCGTCTTCACACCTGTGGGCAGATGGAGGAGCGTCACGACGGCCTCTACCTGTGTTCATCAAGGCTGGGACATTAACATGAACCCAAAATATCAACAGCAGCTTTGTGACGTTATTTAGGAAGGAAGCCAGCCAAGGAAGCAAGGAAGGAAGGACCCCCCTGCTCTCTCTACTGGGATTTAAATGTTTTCAAGAACTTTCACACGGCCCATACCTCTTTGTGAAGTCTTTGAAGCAGAGGCGGAGCTTATTGTGGTGTCTGTACAGCTTCGGGTCGATGGGAATCTCGGACAGGAAGACCTGAGCCACCTCCAAGGGACCCTGGGAGGAAACAGGCGTGACTCCTCCTCCACTAGTCTCCTCGTGGCTAATGGACCCGGTGGGTTCCGGCCCATTCCAACTCTACCTGGTTGACGGTCGTGCCCACGGACCCCTGGAGGACCATCTGCAGCATCTTGGCGTCGGCGGGGTCCTGGTGCGTGGCGAAGGCCAGCTCCTGAGTCTTCTTCTGCATGTCTTCGATCGCCACCTCGATGGGCGTGGATATGACCTGGAAGGAAACGAGCCGAATATCATCCACAGCTGGAGATGAGAGGGTGGATGAGTTCAGGGTTCAGACGCATGTTGACCAATGACCTCTCCACGACCTTTCAATGACCTCTCCATGACCTCTCCACGACCTCTTATGACCTTTCAATGACCTCTTATGACCTTTCAATGACCTCCATGACTTTAAACCAAATTTCCATGACCAAACATTTTGTGAGATCTCGGCGTACACACGACACGAATGAATGAGACAATAGTTTGATTAAAAGAATACATATTTATATAAAAAGGAAGGGAGGAAGGAAGGAGAGGGAAGGAAGGGAGAGAGGGAGGGAGGGAGGAAGCGAAGGAAAGTAGGATGGGATGGGGAAGGAAGTGAGGGAGGGAGGGAAAGTAGGAAGGGGAAGGAAGAAAGGGAGGGAGGAAGGAAGTGAGGGAGGGAGGGAAAGTAGGAAGGGAAGGAAGAAAGGAGGAGGAGGAAGGAAAGTAGGAATGGATGGGGAAGGAAGTGAGGGATGGAGGGAAAGTAGGAAGGGAAGGAAGAAAGGGAGGGAGGAAGGGATGGTGAAGGAAGTGAGGGAGGGAAAGTAGGAAGGGAAGGAAGAAAGGGAGGGAGGGAGCGAAGGAAAGTAGGAATGGATGGGGAAGGAAGTGAGGGAGGGAGGGAAAGTAGGAAGGGAAGGAAGAAAGGGAGGGAGGGAAAGTAGGAAGGGATGGGGAAGAAAGTGAGGGAGTGAGGGAAGGAAGGAAGCGACGGAAGGTAGGGAGCAAGTAAGAAAGAAAGCTAGTGAAAGAGCCAAGGAAGTAAGGAAAGAAGCCAGGCAAGGAAAGAAGGAAGGCAGGGAGGAAGCAAAGGAAGTTAGGAAGGGAAGGCAGGAATGAAGTAATAAAGCCATGGCAGGAGGAAAGGAAGCGAAGGAAGGGAGGAGGGAAGGAAGGAAAGACCCCACCCTGCGCTCTCTCTTTTGGGAGTTAATTGTTCTCAAGGACTTTTCCAGGCCCGTGACCACGCCCCCCCGTCGTCGCCGTGGTTACCTCCTCCTTGTGGATGATGTTGATGCGCGTCTTGATGTAGGGGAACGCGTGCGACGTGGTGAGGATGGTCTTGCGCTTGAACTGCTCGTGCAGGTCGCCGTGGGCGCGGCCGTCCAGCGTGAACGGCGTGCAGTACACGAAGCGCCGCAGGTTGTAGTTCTTGTCGAAGTACGTGATGCGGTCCTTCATCTCGTACGCGTCGAAGTACGGCTCCACGTACGTGATCTGGATGAAGGCCTAGGAGACGAGGACATGAGGACACGAGGACACGCGGGGGCGGGGTAAGGTTTTAGCCCGGAGTCACAAATCAAACCTAAAAACATCAGATTATTGATACAAGTTTATACAATAATGAGGTTTTTTAAATGGCTGCTCACACAATGAAAAGTGAGAATAGAGATTATCCTCTGAGACGTCGTGAACTAACGAGTTATGATGCAACAACTTCAACACAAAGCTAATGAAATAAAAACCAGGGTTTCTACTGTTGCTATGGCCACCAAACCTTTTAATGGCCGCCAGTATGAGAGCTTGTGCCGGCTTATATTTCTTCTAAAAATGTTATTAATTATTTCAAACTCGGCGTAAATGAACACGTGACTATAACACATATCTAGGACTTTTACAAAAACTTTGATTACATTTTTTTTCAGGACACAATGTAAAATATATTTTTTTCTCCCACGATTGGAAATAACCATTTTTAAATTCCAGGACTTTTCCAGGTTTTCCATGACCGAACGAACCCGGAAAAACATCCATGTCAGAGGCACAGTAAATTAAATATATATTAATCAGATAAACAACAACAAGCTACATGCATGAAGATGGATTCTCAGGCTAAAAATCAGTGTACAACCTTATTCGGGTCCAACTTGCACTTGTCCACGGGGTTAGAGTCCTTGATGACTTCCACCTGGTCCTCTCCGAAACGCTCGCCATAGAAGCCCTGAGAAGAAATGCGGCGCAGAACATCACTAGTGGTGAAGCATGGTATTACAGGAGAATCTAGAGGCTTCCGTGGTGGTATTTTTTTTTACCTCCAGCCTGTGAGAAATCTCCGCCAGCTTGGTGATGGCCGGCTCCTTGTACACAAACTCCTGCTCGTCCAAGTCGCCGAACTTCGGGCCGTAAATGCCGATTCTGAAGTACGTACCGAACATCCTCTTTCCAGCCTGGGAGAGAGGAACGGAAATAGATATTACATTCATATGAGAACATCTTTTATTGCGCTTGAGATTTTCAAAATATAAGCAACACTTTTATAAAGGAATTGTCCAAATCAGTGAGTGGGAATACCGTGTTTACAGAGTGTAGCTTATACATGTGTGTTTGAAAGCTTTTCTATATGGAGGACCTAAAATGTCTTAAGTATAAATAAATAAATGCATGAATAAATACAAGAATTAATAAATAAATGCTTAAATACATGTATAAATAAATAAATAGAGGAATAAATAAATACATGATTAATTAAATGTATAAATACAAGAATAAATAAATAAAAGCCTAAATAAATGTAATTAAATAAATACAGGAATGAATAAATATAAGTTATACCTAAACAGGACATCATTAAATAAATCTATTTCTACATTTCTGTATTTCTTCATTTATTTATGTCAATGTGTCCACACGTATTTCTTCATTTATTTATGTTTCCTTGTATTTTATTTTTTTCTTTGTACATTTAAGCATTTATTTATTTATTCCTGTATTTATTTTCTTTATACATTTCTTTAAGCATTTATGTATTTATTCCTGTATTTTCTTTTTTTCTTTATATATTTCTTTAAGCATTTATTTATTTTCTTTATACATTTATTTAAGCATTTATGTTTTTATTCCTGTATTTTATTTGTTTCTTTATAATTTTTTTAAAGCATTTATTTATTCCTATATTTATTCATTTATTTATACTTAAGACATTTTAAGTCCTCCATATTTCTATGAATGTGTCGGATAGGAAGCGACCTCAAGATTATCACCGGTAACCACACAGTAATAAGCAGGTATGACATCATCAGAGGACGAGCCGGTCGCCGGTTTCACATCAGTCACCAGGCAGAGGGCGAAACATCAAACAGGGAGAAACACTTAACTATTCTAAAATGAGCAGCAGCATATTCCCAGAACAAGTGGAACAGATACTACTAAACAGGAATATCGTTAAATAAATTTAAATCGACTCTTAACTTTCTGGATTTTGCCGAGCATGTAGGTACATGATGTTCTACGACTGCTTTGAGAAAAGTAGGCGGAGCTAAGAGAGAGAGTGAGCTACTAAAAGGAGCTCGGGTCACGAGCGGTGACGGGAAACACAAGAAACTCTGAGAAACAACAACAACAACAACAACTGCTTCGACCGGATGCCTGAACTCAACCCACTCCGTGATATTTTAGGAAGAACAGTGACGAAAAACATTGACATTAAATCCAGAAACTCTGAGAAAACACAGCAGGGCTGACACATATGTTAACGTGTGTGTGTGTGTGTGTGTGTGTGTGTGTGTGACATAAGAAAGGGAGAAGCTGTGGTAAGTCGGCATGTTATTCCAGTAAAAGATCTTTTAAAGAACCCTCTTGGTAATCTGGTGGGGAAAAGCTTTAAAAATGACCACAACTGCTCATTCAAAAATAAATGTAAGAAAACATTTTTAAAAAGGCCCTGAAAACTAAAAAGGAACTTACCACAAGACACAATTAAGTAAAGTGGGAAGGAAGGGTCGGCAACCGGGGAAATAAAAAAGGAGAAAACAGAACACATTTTAATCCTCCAGAGAAAAAACACAGTAGATAAAATATCTCCATTGACTTTAAAAAATAAAATAATTTAAGAACATAAAGTCATTGCGGTGGATCCAGAACATGCAGACAACAGTTATGACAAAAAAAACAAAGTGAGAAAAAAACTAAAACAGATCCACAACATGCACTCAGTGCATTACCAAAAAGGACCACCAGGGGCGCCTCCATGCAACAAACCACGAGAACTCAGGAGGTTAATACTGTGACGCAAAAGAACCGAATGGATGAAACGATATCAGGGGTCGATTCTGTTTGAACTGTTAGAAAGAAAAGGGCGAGAATAAGAACTAATCAAAATAATAATAATCAATAACAAAAAGGGATCAATCAAAAACAAGGTGTTACAAATTTGTAAATTAATGCAGCAAATAAAATCTATTAAACCACAACAAAAGACAAAAAGAACCATGTACTTATTAATATATATGTATATCTAAATATATATATATATATATTTAAAAAAATATATCTAAATGAAAAAATATATATATAAATATATATATATTTATATATATATAAATATTTATATATATAAATATATTTATATATATATATTATATAGATATAATATATATATTTATAAATATATTTATATCTATATATATTTAGATATATATTTATATATATAAATATATCTATATATATATATAAAAATATAAATAAAAGTCTTATTTTAATGGCGTGTAGCTGTAATACCCAATTGCGACAGCAGGTGGCGCAAACGGATACCCCGTGCGCTGAAATCGAGCCCCGTGGTTGAAGATGAGATGAAATGGTGAAAAGTGCGACTGCGTTCAGACAGAAGACGATGAAGGTGAGGAAGAGTGCGGACCGTGTGCAGGTGATGCATTCAATGACACCGGCCACGCTGCGTGAGAACACGCTCCTCCCGCGCAGGAAGCGGAGCAAGGAGAGAACGGCCGACGGCGTCCGCAGATGTTAATGGATTTATTTTTGTTTTTTCGTGCGTAACGAAGCAAAGAGAGCGAACGGAAAAATGCCCACGGCCGGCGAATGGAGAGATGATGAGAGAGTAAACAAAGACGACGATAAGATAAACAACACGAGCAGAGGGGGCCAAGCAGGAAGTGTGTCGCCACCTACCTCCCAGCCAGTGCTCTGTGTGACAAAGAGAATACAGGACAGGTAAACCACACACACACACACACACACACACACACGCCAGAGAACTGATCTCCGACGGGCGGAAAATAATCCTCCGTTCATTACATAAGGATTTATTCCTAATATCCTCATTATGAGTCGCACAACTGTTCCTGAAGAAGAACAAACTGGAGTCTCTTCCCACGCCTCCTGCTTCCTGCCTCCTGCTTCCTACCAGAACTCTCGATAAACACTGGGAAATAACAAATCCATGCAACGCTCCGTGTGTGTGTGTGTGTGTGTGTGTGTGAAGGAAACATGAGTTTTTTCCCAAGTTGTGTTTTGGGTTACTTGTTTAAAATAACGTGACGTACTCTGAGGGAACGACTTGATCTTTTTGTCCCGTTTCTCTGTCAAACTTGAAGCTCCTCTACACTTCGGTGTGTGTGTGTGTGTGTGTGCGTGTGTGTGTGTGTGTGTGTGTTTACCTGATGCACAATTTTGCCAAAGGCCTCCTGCAGTTTACCATGAATGGTGGCCAGCTTCTTGGCGTCCCGGTTGGCCTCGTGGACGGGAATCAGAACCTTGTACACCTCGTTCACCGCCTCGTACATGCCCGCCTGAGAGGGACACACGTGTTGGTAGGCACACGTATGTTAGTATGCACACGTATGTTGGTACCGTCACTCAGTCATTAACACCTCAGCTTAAAGTTAGAGAGTTTCATTTCAGAATTAGGACGACTGGAGGAGTAAAATACAGCCGTCACGGGTCTACTGGTAACAATAATAACAATAATTATAAGAATAATAATAATGCATTCAATTTATATAACGCTTTTCAAGGTACTCAAAGACACTTGATATCACATTAGCAAGGAAGGGAGGGAAGGAACTGAGGAAGGTAGGAAGGGAAGGAAGGAAGGAAGGAAAGGGAAGGATGAAGCGAAGGAAGAGTAGGAAGGCAGGAAGCGAAGGAAGTAAGAAAGGAAGGAAGCCAGGGAAGGCGGAGAGGAAGGGAAGACAGGAAAAATTAAGGAAGGAAGCCAATGAAGGAGGGAAGGAGGCAAGGAAGGGAGCGAAGAAAGCGAAGGGAGGGAAGGAAGGTAGGAAGGGAAGGCAGGAAGGAAGGAAGGAAGAAAGGAAGGAAGCCAGGGAAGGAGGAGAGGAAGGGAAGGCAGGAAAAATTAAGGAAGTAAGCCAATGAAGGAGGCAAGGAAGGAAGCGAAGGGAGGGAAGGAATTAAAACCTCCTAAAATCGATACAATAAAAATAACAACAATTTCAATAATAAAGTAGAGCAGACGGTCACAGATTTAAAAACAGTTCTGAACAGGTTTTGATTTGTGATTTTTATAAAAATGTAAAAGGTCGATGCACTTTCCAAAGGAGGAGGAGGAGATATAGAGAAGAAGAGTTAGAATGACAAGAAAAAGATTCCCAGACGACTTCCTCCTCCTCCCCCTCCTCCTCCTCCTCCTCCTCCTCCTCCCCCTCCTCCTCCTCCTCACCATGGAGAAGGAGGCGGCCGCCTGCTCCAGGAGTCCCACCAGGCCGATCTCCGTGAAGTACTTCCCGGAGCAGATGCCCTCCTCGTCTGGAGACACCACGTCGTCGGAGACGGCCGATTCCTCCAGCACGTTGGAGGAGATGTTCTGGAACAACACACACACACACACACACACACACACACACACACACACACACGTGAGCAGACGCCTCTCTCGCCGCGTGAGCACACGCCACACGGCAGCCGGCGCTCGCCCTCACCTGGAAGGTCACGCAGCCCACCGGCAGGTACTTGCGGTCCTCCAGCATGCTCAGGTACTCGGCCACCAGGGCGGCGCTGTGCACCAGGCACTGGGCCGCCTCGGCGTGGTTGTTCCTCTCCGAGTGTTTGCCCGCCATGTTCTGGAGCCACGTCAGCCGCAGGTCCGGCGACGTCTGGTAACCCTTAGCGATCCTGGGAGCGTGGAATCAAAAAGACACACACACACACAGGATGATCACAGAGCAGAAATACATTGGCAGGTGATGGAGAGGTGTTTGCTACTGTGTGTGTGTGTGTGTGTGTGTTCTTCACCTGTACATGAGGTCTATCAGCATCTCGGGGTCTTCCTGGTGCTCCTTCATCTTGACGGTGTCGGACAGGATCATGTGCAAGTTGAACACGAGGTCCTGGACCTGGAAAGAAAAAAAGAGGAAGAAGAAAAATAGAACGAAGACCTGGAGTTATTGCGTCGCTTCATCTCACCGAAGTCAGGAGGCGGTGGAGAACGCACGTGTAAATCAGTGGATTCAGTAAAAACGGAGGAGCCGTACCTGGTCGGGGAACGTGGTCTCCCGCAGCTCCAGGTCCTCCTCGGCGTACGTCAGGATCGTCTTCAGGGAGCGACGCAGGAACTCCTCGTTGAAGTTCTGAGACGTTCCCACCAGCGACGACAGAGATATGGTGACCTGCATCTTCACTCGGGCGAAGTTCTGAAGGCACGGGAAGAAAGAAGAAGAAAAAGGAGAAGAAGAAGGAAAAAAGAAGAAGAAAAAGAAGCAGGCAAAGAAGAATAAGGAGGAGAAGAAGAAGAAGGCAAAGAAGAATAAGGAGGAGAAGAAGAAGGCAGAGAAGAAGAAGGCAAAGAAGAATAAGGAGGAGAAGAAGAAGGCAAAGAAGAAGAAGAAGAAGGCAAAGAAGAATAAGGAGGAGAAGAAGAAGGCAAAGAAGAATAAGGAGGAGAAGAAGAAGAAGGCAAAGAAGAATAAGGAGGAGAAGAAGAAGAAGCAGCAGGAAGAACGAAGAAAAAGAAGAAGGCAAAGAAGAAGAATAAGGAGAAGAAGAAGGAGCATGAGAAGAAGGAAAAAGAGGAAAAGAAGAAGGGGGAGGAGGAGGGGAAGAAGAAAAAGCAGCAGGAAGAAAGAAGAAGGAGAAGAAGGGCCCTCTTTAAAAGAGATGTTTCATCTCAATGAGGCTTTTCCTGGTTAAATAAATTCAAATAAAGTCAACAAATCAAATGTTTAACCTTCACTCGCGACACATTGCAGAAGCTCTTTGAAAGCTACGCTCCAAAAGGTCCCTGAACTCATCGTCCCAGGTTCATGAACACAACACCTCGGCCGTACTCACATTGCCGATCTCAAAGTTCTGCCTCATGAGCAGGTAGAGCGAGGCACTGGCGTGCGCCCGGATGCAGCCGATGCTGCTGCTGCAGCTGCGGAGCAGCCGCAGGCACAGGTCGGCACACTGCTCCGTCTCCTCCTCGAACAGCAGCTCGGGGAACTGGAGGAGGAGGGAGGACACGCAGGGGTCACAGCAGGGGTCATACAGCATGTGGAGGACGCTCCATGACCTTTACATGACCTTTCAATGACCTTTCCATGACTTTAAACCACATTTCCATGACCAAACATTTTGGGAAATCTCGGTGTACAGAAAAGTATAAACCTTAATGACAAAAATGAATGAGACAATAGTTTGATTAAAAGTATATACATACATACAGTATACATATTTATATTAAAAGGCAGGAAGGAAGGAAGGAAGGAAGGGAGGGAGGGAGGAAGGCAAAGAAGGAGGGGAAGGAAGCGAAGGGAGGAAAGGAAGGAAGCGAAGGGAAGGAAGGGTGGGTGGGAGGAAAGGAAGTGAGGGAAAGAAGGAAGGGAGGGAAGGAAGAAAGGAAAGAAGGGATGGAAGGAAGGAAGGGGAGGAAGGATGGAAGGGAAGGAAATGAAGGGAGGGAAGGAAGGGTGGGAGGGAGGGAAGGAAGCAAGGGGAGGAAGGAATGAAATGCAGTATTTAAATAAACAATGAGAGCTCCAAAGCTTACAGTATAACCGTACGGGACACAAATGAATGAGACACAATAGTTTGATTAAAAGAATAAAATGTCTCAAAAACAAACACATGTTTTAATTTTCCAGGACTTTTCCAGGTTTTCCACGACCGTAGGAACCCTGTCATAAATCCTGGGAGAAATTGCAGGAATAAAGAAAGAACGGTCCGGGAGCCGATACCTTGGACACCAGCGCCCTCTGCGTGGCGAAGCAGTGCTGCAGGTAGAGGGCGCTCTGGTTGCACGCCATGCTGTGGAGCAACACCTTCAGCACGCCACCCAGGACGCTCTCCTTGGACTCCGTCACGGACACCGTCTGACGGAGGAGAGGAGCGCATGTCGGTGCTTCATGTCGGCTTCTGCATCCACGGCGTCCCGGTCTCTGGCGTACCTGCACAATGATCTCCAAAGTGTCGAGGATGATGACGTTGGCCTCCGTTGCCAGGTTACCGTCGATGAGCGCCTCGTGCTCCAGCTCGGCCCGGGTCCTGCAGTCGAGGAAACAATCGGAGAATACGGTCACAAATAAACAATTAATAAACTCCAAGACGGCGACGCTGATTGTTCTGCTTCACGTCCGATCACCACAATCACCACAATAAGTCATGAACACTGTCTGAGTGGAGGGAAAGGGATGTGTGTGTATATACATATATCTGTAATTAATATATATTTATTATATATATATACTGTATATATATAAATATATATATCTGTAATTAATATATATTCATGATATATATATACTGTATATATATAAATATATATATCTGTAATTAATATATATATTAATATATATATATATAATAAATATATTAATTACAGATATATATAATAAATATTATTATTATATATATCTGTAATTAATATATATTTATAATATATATATATTAATATATGTATGAATTACATATATATATAATAATTATATTTATTATATATATCTGTAATTAATATATATATATTTATTATATATATATATATATTAATATATAGATTTATATATGTATGAATTACATATATATATAATAAATATAATTATATATATATAATATATATAAATATAATATATATAACTTTTATAAGGAGGCTGTTCTTCAACATTAAAGAGGAACAGCCTGGTAATCCATTCCTGGTCTATGGGTAGAACACTAGGGCGAAATGTTGTGTGTATATATATGTGTGTGTTTTGAGTTTGACACCATAACCAAACTGGCTCTCAGTAGTTATGAATCGGACTAAACTAAATAATCTATGACAATCAAGAGCTGTCGCTATATGTGGATCAACGAGGAGGGAGACACACGAGTCAGAACCCCAAAAACAAGAAGCACGCTGGTTAAAAAAGAAAAAAGACCCACGGCAACCAACACCAACCCTGAGACACACACTGTTACCAGGACAGAGGGAATTATGGGATGGGAGGGGGGGGGGGCAGAATCAGGGGGTCACTGTTGGTGCATTCATGTGCATGTATGAATTTAAGGAGTCAGTGACTACAATAATGACTGTGGATCACCCAAAACTCAAATGAATTAGTACAAATCAAGACGTGTTTCTATTCGAGTTAATCAGGAGGACATCTAATCAAATGAGTCCTGTGTCCATGGCAACCAGCTGCCCACAAGCATGTGAATACACCGTAAACGAGGAGCTAAAAGCAGCAGGGGGGGTCAAAAAGAAAGAGCACACGGCAAAGGTGGAGCATACAGTACCTGATGGATCTGTGACTCCTACATAAACACACACAGCATGTGAGAGAACAAATGGACAAATTAAGAAAAAACTACAAGGCTGGAGCTGAAAATACAACAAGAACAAAAAGAGAGAAACATCTCATTTCAAACCCGCCCACAGAGACGCTCAGCGTCGGACGTTTTGTCGTCATTTGACAAAATAAGTGACGTAAAGATACAAAACTGTCGCTTTTGACTGCATAAAACAGATATATGAACATTATTCAAATTAGTCTGATTCTCTTCCAGGTAAATCTGTTTGGAAAATGAAGGAAAAAAAATACACACGGAAACTTGTGAAAAATGGAGATGAACTCATGAAAGAGAGATTTGTTAATGGTTTGTATATATATATATATATACACACATATATATATACATATATACAAATATATATATATACATATATATACATATACACATATATATATATACATATATATATACAAATATATATATACACACATATATATGTATGTATATATATATATATAATATATACATATATATATATTACTAGATGTACTGTAGTGGTGTGTGTGTGCACATGTCAGCGTGTGTGTGTGAGCGTGTGCATGTGTGTGTGTTCCTTCAGAAAACCTCTCTGCAGAGCACAGTGTAGTTCCTAATCTGGCGTCTCTGGAGCGTCTTTGAACTCAGAACTCGGAGGACGTACTTGTCCATCTTCTCGCTGTTCTGCCTCCAGTGCGTCATGTCCTTCCTCCAGCGGAGGTTCTCCTGACTGCCGAACGTGCTGCCAGATGGACTCCGCTCTGAAGGGAAAGAGTGCTCACTTGTTTTTATTGGCGGTGAAAGAAGGTGTGTGTGTGTGTGTGTGTGTGTGTATACAGGGAAACGTGACGACTTTGGCTTAATGCCTGTAGTCAGAGCTACAGTACAAATAAAGGATACATTGTGTGTGTGTGTGTGTGTGTGTGTCTATAAGTCACACAACCGCCTCCCTGTTCCGTACGTCTTGTTTTAGCCTCACTTTACTCGCCTGAGTTCACTCACTTGACTATTTGTGAGTCATTCGCTTCATTCCCGCCTTAGAGGGGGCGGGGCTTATCTCCATGGAAACAGTTATCATTTCCTTCACCCACCACGGAAGAACTAACCACTAGTTCTGCTTCATACGTGTTGAGGACGTCCCACAAAACATCGGAACATCTAACGCCCTCGTGAATGATAACAATAATATTATATTTATATATATTTAAACATGACATCACCCGTAGGCTCACACAGCTCGGTGACTTTCACCTCTACGTCTGAATAACTGCCGCTTCCAGCGCCACTAGAGCAGCAGTTCACCAACGGCGGAGCAGCCCAAAGCTGATTGGCTTTCGCAACTTGTCGTCGGGCAAATTTTTTCCGCCAAAGTTCGAATATTTAAACTTGAGGCGAAAGAGGCGAATTTGTCACGCTTCTCTCACCCAGCTGTCCGCGGCTGCGTCGCACCATCTCCTGTCGGGCCCCGATGCTTCCCAAGATGGCCTCCTCCAGCTTGGCCTTCATGTCCTTGGACTTCTTGAAGGTCAGGCTGTTCATCCGCTCGAACGCCTTCTTCCCCTGCATGGTGAACACAACATGGGCCTTGTATCCACGAGGCGGAGCGGCGAGTGGGCGGACAGAGAAACACAGCGGAGAGGAAGTTATTCGCACCACGGCACTCGGCAGGCGGGCGGAGCGACACAAAAACAAGTGTGTGAGCGCAGAGAAGGAGACGGGGCGAGCGGGTCGGAGGAAGGGAAACACACGGGGGAAAATACATGGTTAAAGCAGAGAGAGCAGCTTTTAATATTGGATCACCACATGGCAGGAAAAGCTTGTGCAGAGGAGGATGTGCTGCAGGGTTCATACACATGTCCACCAATGGGCTGACAGGCTTTAAACCAACTGTCCATGATAAAACATGTTGTGATACCTCGGTGGAGACACGATGGTGGATTATCCCTGAGCTACCGTTGCTATGGCCACCGAACTTTTAAGTTAAGGTGAGTTCACTCGGGAAATTCTTTTTTTAAATGTATTTTGAGCGTCTTTCTTTTTAAAAACATATAAATTATTTCAAACTCAGTGTAGATGAACAAGTGAATATAATAACTGGTTCAGGACTTTTCCAAAACTTTTAGGATAACATTTTTCTTCAAGGACTTTTCCAGGCCTGGAAATAACCTTTTTTTAAATTACGTGACTTTTCCAGGTTTTCCATGACCGTACGAACCCTGCACGTACACACGGAAAAATGAAGTTGCCACCTGGAACCGAAAATGGTTCTTCAGAGTGATGTCAAAGAAGAACCATTTTTTGTTTCCACAAAGAACCTTTTCAAACCAGGGTTCTTTAAAGAACCATGTCCTTAAATAGTTCTTCAAAGAACCTATAAAGGTGTCTCAGAGAACCTTAAATAAATGGTTCTTTAAGGCACCATTTCTGGTTCCACAACGAACCTTTAAAAAATGGTTCTTTAAGGCACCATTTCCGGTTCCACAAAGAACCTTTCAAAACAGGGTTCTATACAGAACCATTTCTTTAAAGAGTTCTTCAAAGAACCTGTAAAGGTATCTCAAAGAACCTTAAAAAAATGGTTCTTTAAGGCACCATTTCTGGTTCCACAAAGAGACTTTTTAAAGCAGGGTTCTTTAAAGAACCATTTCCATAAATAGTTCTTTAAAGAACCTATAAAGGTGCCTCAACCAAAAGACTGGTTCTGCAGTAGGTGACGGTTCTTCGTAGAACCACAAAGCCTTTTAAAGAACATTTCAGAACCACTCTTATGTTCCGCCTCGTCTCCGTGGATGTTACCTTGTACTCGAAGCAGGAGACGCAGAGGTAGAGGAGGTCCAGCAGCCGGTTGAGCTGCGACACCGACAGGTCCATGAACCACTTCTGCAGCACCAGCTCGTCGGCGTTCTTCAGAACCCAGAGCAGGCAGATGAGCAGACTGCGACTGGACTCGGCCGAGAAGCTCCCGTGCTGACGACTCGCCTGGAAGGACGAGGAGGAGGAGGACATAAGAGAAACAGAGTTATATATATATTTATTAGGGCTGTCAATCGATTAAAAAAAATTAACTAATTAATCGCACCTTTTGAAATTGCGATTAATTAATCGCGATTAATCGCGATTAATTGCGATTAATCGCAATTAAAAGTTAAAAGTTAAAAGTTCATTCTTTTTAAAGACAAAACTTCACACAGAGCTGTGTTTTCAAAGAGGCTCCTACATATACAGTGCCAGCGAGGTATTTAATATCGTGGATGATAAATTGTTTCTTCAGTGAAACATCAGATTAGTAAAAAAAAAAGAAGTATATTGAGACCCCATTGGTCCTGTCATCTTTAACATTGAACACAGCAGAACCAGTGGCCTTGATAACTGACTGACATTCAAATGTCACGTTAACCCTCTGGAGGCTGGGGGCATTTTATACATTTTACAAACAAACAAAAATCGTTTAACCCCCTTGTTTTGCCTGGGTCATTTAATACACCACCCTCCGCCTTCGGGTTAATTTGACCCCATTCAATGTTTAATGTCGGTGTTCTTTCGGTAGTCAACAAACAAACATAAAGTGCCTCACACTTAAACTTGGAAAACAATATTAATTCTAATAATTTTCTGGAGGTTTTAATTGCTGGCGTCAAATTGAACCCAAAGGGTAAAATATGTTAGTAAATATAAAGGTAACAGGAGGGTGAAACATTGAATCGGGTCAAAATGACCCAAAGGCGGGGAGGGTTAATATTTAATCGGGTCAAAATGACCAAGGCAACACAAGGGTTAAAAGTGTTTCCTTCTTTTAAAGACAAAACTTCACACAGAGCTGTGTTTTCAAAGAGGCTCCTACATATAAAGTGCCAGCGAGGTATTTAATATCGTGGATGATAAATTGTTTTTTCAGTGAAACATCAGATCAGTAAAAAAAAAAAAAGTATATTGAGACCCCATTGGTCCTGTCATCTTTAACATTGAACACAGCAGAACCAGTGGCCTTGGTAACTGACTGACATTCAAATATGTCACGTTGACCCTCTGGAGGCTGGGGGCATTTTATACATTTTACAAAATAAATTAAATTCACCGTTTAAAGTCTTTTGCATGTGACACACCCACGTGTTCTACATCAAACATTCCAGAACAATCTCAGCTCTGAAATAAGGCTCATTGTCCTCGCGCCGTGTTCTCTGGTTCTCTGACTGACAGGCTGCTAAATGAGCCTAACCTGTGAGGTGGGAGGTCCTTTGTGATTTACTGAGTGTTCATTGGTTTTTTTTCCCCCCCGAAATGTTGACAGACAAACGGATTGACCAATCACGTTGAAGGTTTCGTGTGTCGCTTTTCCGTTCCTCTGTGTATCAGAGGGGAGACGGAGGAAGGAGGAGCAGGAGGAAACCCGACTGATTCATCCACGAGTTAAACTGATTTCTGCTCCTTATTTTCGCGGAGAAATGATTGTTTTAAAAACGGAAACAGTGTCAAACCGTACTGCCGCGGTAAAAAAAAAAAAAACTTGCGTTAATTGCGTTAAAATATTTTAGTGCGTTAATCGCATAGATTAACGCGTTAACGCTGACAGCCCTAATATTTATATATGTATATTTCTTTTATTCCAGATGATGATGAACAAACGATATATAAAATACAAAACGAGGATACAGGAACAATCACTGCAGTTAAAAAGTCACTCATGGTTAAAAAAAACCAGGAGGCTTTTATAATTAAATTATTTGATTTCATTTGATTTGATATTCCTTTATTTGTCCCACAGTGGGGAAATTTCAACTTAACTTATTTCAAATTAATTAAATTAATTCAAGTAATTTAATCGACATTTGAATTTATGACGAGAAATGACTCGGAGCACCGTCCCGTTAATTGATTAATACATTTGACAGATTATTGTTGGCAGAACCTGCGAGTTCAGCAAGAAGCTGGTTGGCCGGGACATCGGGGTGGGGGTGGAGGTGCCCGCTATCGCCATGGCGACGGTCTGGCTGATCAGGCTGTTGCCCTCGCCTTCTGCCTCCTCGCCACCGCCGCCCGGCGACGCCCCCTGGGGGCCCGGCCGCCCCCACTGGTTATGGGACTCTAGTGACGTGGGGGGGAAATAAAAGGAGAGAGAGGTATAAGAAAAGTTTTACAGATTAACTGGAGCATTACAATTTGAAGAAGAAGGAAAAGGAGAACAAGAAGGAGAAGAAAAACAAGAAGCAGAACAAGAAAAACAAAAAGAAGGAGAAGATGGAGAAGGAGAAGAACAAGAAGGAGAACAAGAAGAAGGAGAACAAGAAGAGGAGAGAACAAGAAGAAGAAGGAGAAGAAGGAGGAGGAGAAGAAGAAGAAAAAGGAGGAGGAGAAGAAGAAACAGCAGCAGGAAGAAGAAGAAGTAGAAGAAGAAGAAGAGAAGAAGAAACAGCAGCAAGAAGAAGAAGAAGAAGAAGAAGAAGAAGAAGAAGAAGAAGAAGAAGAAGAAGAAGAAGAAGAAGAAACAGCAGCAGGAAGAAAGAAGGAGGAGGAGAAGAAGAAGAAGAAGAAGAAACAGCAGCAGGAAGAAAGAAGAAGGCAAAGAAGAAGAAGAAGAAGAAGAAGAAGAAAAAGAAGACTGATCATTTAAATTATGTCATAATTCAACCCCCCCTCCGGGTCTCGGGTAGGTGGGTTCACCCGGCGGGTTAAAGGAGAGCAGATGAACTGAGGTCGGAGGTCAGGCACATTATTGCGCAACATCCCTTGCAGGCCACCATGATAACGTGTTGCAGGTCCAGAGGCGGAGCTACTGCAGGTCACCACGGAGCTTCAGTTTGCACAGCGGAGGTTATTTGGTATTTCGTCACACTGTCTAAAGAACCTGGAGCCCCGATGCTGCACGCCTCATTCAACAGCTGATCTGGGATCAGATGGGAGGGCAGCTCCCAGGAAGGTAAAGCAAACAGTTGCGAGTGAAACAAGATAAAAAGAAAAAATACATTTACTGTACACTACCGTTCAAAAGTTTGGGGTCACTTAGAAATGTCCTTATTTTTCAAAGTAAAGCACTGTTTTCTTTTTATAACATAAAATGAATCATAAATACCCTCTCTACATGTTAATGTGTACATGACTATTCTCTGATGTTTAATGAAGTCTCTACAGAGGTGTGTAGAGGCCCATCTCCAGTGTTCTAATGGCACATTGTGTTATCGCCTTAGAAGACGAGCGGAGGGGTAGAAAACCCTTAAACCTGAAGCGATAAAACTGGCCTTCCTTTGAGCCACAAGAAGAACAACATTAATATTTACAATAAAAATCATTATTTATAACGTTGTCAATATCTTGACTATATTTTATATTCATTTTCCAATTCACTTGGTAAATAAAAGTGAGAGTTTTCATGGAAAACCCCAAACTTTTTTTACGGCAGTGAACATTTTAAAAGTAGCTCTTTAAATCCTTTTACCTGTGAAGTCGTGGAGCTGCGTTAGCGTTTCCATGACGATGCCAATGAGAGGCAGGTAGAGCATGGCGACGCGGGCCTTGACCTCGGGGTCGGCGTAGCGGGGGTCAGAGTCGTGGCTGGACAGCAGGTTGTGAACGACGCTCACCACCTTCTTATGGAGGCTGAACATCCTGCGGGGAGACGGAAGAAAGACAAGAAGAGACAAGAGACAATTATATTTATGGTTATTTATCCAATTTAAAGAGTGAAAAGCACAATGGGCGAGAGAACAAGAGCGACGCATTAAACTTCGCCTTAACTCACTCACTTGAATGCATGTCACATGCTAAACAGGCTTATCGCTCCCCAACAGATACAGAGGCAAGAACCAAAAAATACCACTTTACTTTCCTTTCTTTTCAATATTTGGCGGTTGAACACACGCGATAATAAATCCAACATGTCGCTCAGGCGCTAACTCTTCCTTGGTAGAGCGTGTGCAGACTAACCCTTCGTTGTCCGGGTCCAGTATCACCGACAGCTGCGACAGCACCAGCCCGGCCAGGTAGTGTTGCTCCCTGAAGGGAACGGACAGCTCGAACATGTTGGCGATCTTTTGGTCCTGGACGTTTGTGGAGAACCCAGAGCTCTGTGAGGAGAACACGGAACACCGAGACCGTTAGTGTGTGACCGGAGTACTTTTTAAAAATGAAGGAAACATGTCTCGGGTGTAAAGATCTGATGAGACAATCCAACGTTTTTTTCTTTCTCGATTGGTCAGGGTCACGCTGCGTTCACAACAAAAGCGTTGCGAGTAGATCCCGTGAGAAAAGTCAATGCACCGACGCAAATGGTTGGAATTGACGCAAATTTTCGCCGAGCGGTGCGACAAATTCGCCTCAAGTTTAAATCTTTCAAAATTCGCCCGACGCTGAGTTGCATAAGCCAATCAGCTTTGAGCCGCTTCGCCATTAGTGAATCTAACTGCTACTCTCATGGAGCTGGAAGAGAGTTATTCAGACGTAGTGAAAGTCACCGAGCTGCGTGAGCCTACGGGTGATGTCATGTATAAATATATATAAATATATATATAATATATTTATGTTATGAACCCAAACACGAGGGCGTTAGATGTTCCGACATTTGTGGGACGTCTTCAACAAGTATGAAGCAGAACTAGTGGTTATTTCTTCCGTGGTGGATGAAGGAAATGATAACTGTTTCCACGGAGTAAAGCCACGGAGATAAGCCCCGCCCCCTCTAAGACGCGAATAAACCACAAATAATCAAGCGAGTAAACTCACGCGAGTGAAGCGCTGCGAATATTCGCATTACGCTTTTGGTTTGAACGCAGCATAATAATTGTTAAAGTTCCCAGGATGTCAAAGCTAGGATTCCCAGTCTTGCTCAACATGGTTTTCCCCCGATAAATAGTAATGACAACAACTCTGAAAAGGAGCCAGAAGCCCATCGACTATTTCTATCTACTATTTCCTCCTCACTGGGACATTCTGGACGGAGCCCCGGCCCCTGTGTTGGGGAGGAAGGGATGGTTCGCTCGTATAGCAGAACTACCCACGGCACTCACAGGACATCTCTACACAACTGGTTTGAAGGACTGTATCCGACTGGCGTCCCCCGACCCCCCTGAGGTCTGACCTGTGAAGTTGCTGAAGACACGGAGGGGGAAGGCGAGGCCGGCGGGGTGAGCAGGCTGCAGGGCAGGTTGAGGGTGACGTAGTGTTCGTGGCTGCATACGATTCTCAGGAAATCGAGCCTCAGAGACTCCAGGGTTGGGTTCTGCAGAGCGTAGATCTTTGTGGACACCTGGAGAGAGGAAACCCAACGGATGAACTTTGTTTACAGATTCAGGGTTCACATGTCGACCAATGGGTGTCCAGGACTTTAAACCAAATGTCCATGACCAAACATTATGTGAAATATCGGTGTTGACATGAGAAACTGAGGAAATGTCGTATTTAAGCCAACAATGAGAATTCCAAAGCATACAGTATATACCGCGTGAAAAGACATTTACATTACTTTTTTTTTTCAATGACTTTTCCAAGCCTGGAAATAAACATTTGAAAATTCCGGGACTTTTCCAGGTTTTCCACGACAATACGAACCCTGCAGAATCCTACATATACGTACGTACATGTACATACTACATATACAAAAATGGTGTGTCAAAAGAACTGAAATCTTGATATATCATCTTAAATTAGATCTTAGTATATTCCTAGTGCTGTGAGAAGACCAGATATGCTCAATATATAATACATATGAAGCTGAATAACATCACAGCACCAGAATATAAATAAACAGATCAATATCTGACACCTGACTAAATAACTAAATAATCTGATCGTTATTGTTCTCTTTTCTCGTAATTCTTCTTCTTCTTTATCATTTATGTGATAATTGTAGCTGTAAATAAGCCATTCACCTGTTTCCAGTACGCCCTGATGAGGGTGAAGACGAAGCCTCGGTCCATGACCGACAGCAAGTCGTTGAGGAAGAAAGCCAGACTGGTGTTGAGCCTCTCCACCAGCTCCAGGTCCTGATTGGATGAGAGACACGACTTAAAAAAAGGTTTCCGAGAGTCGGCGGCTTGAACGCGATTTACGGTTTTCTACTGTGAAAAGTCATTGAAACGACACGGAGAGGATAACGGCGTCCGCCAACTTCAAACTGGAACAGTTGTTGGCATTTTGGGAAAAATGAGTTACAAACGTACCACCTCATCGACCTGATTTTATTTTCATAAATTAATAAATGTACAATAGAGAATAGATCACTCCCTAGTTATACATTGTGTTCTTTTTTTGTTTATCCTGTTTTACACTAATTACTCTAAATTTGTGTGTAACTAAAATAAGCATCGTCTAAAAATCTGCACGTGCGATGTCAACTGTCTGAAAGACATCCGTAAATGTCTAATTGATGTCTACTTTCAGTTTAAAAAAAAGAATGAAATAAATAACAACAAAACTGGAGGAGTTTTTGGCATAATGGGAGAAATGTAGATACGTAGCACCTCAAAGAGGTGATTTTATTTTCATAAATGAATGAATGCACAACAGAGAATAGATCACTCTCTAGTTATACATCGTTTTCTTTGAGTTTTTTAGTTTTATTCTGTCTCTTTTTTGTTGTTTATGCTATGATTTACACTTCTTGCTATAAATATGTAGATAACTAAAATGAGCATCATGTAAAAATCTGCACATGCGATGTCAACTGTCTGAAAGACATCCGTAAATGTCTAATTGATGCCTACTTTCAATTAAAAAGAAAAGAATGAAAAAAATTACAACAAAACTGGAGGAGTTTTTGGCATTATGGGAGAAATGTACATACCTCATAGACCTGATTTTGTTTTCATAAATGAATGAATGTACAACAGAGAATAGATCACTCTAGTTATACATCGTTTTCTTTTAGTTTTTTAGCTTTATTCTGTCTCTTTTTTGTTGTTTACCCTATGATTTACATTTCTCGCTCTAAATAAGTAAATAACTAAAATGAGCATCGTCTAAAAATCTGCACGTGCGATGTCAACTGTCTGAAAGACATCCGTAAATGTCTAATTGATGCCTACTTTCAATTAAAAAGAAAGAAGAAAAAAAAGAAAAGAAAAGAAATGGAACAAAGTTATTATAACACATTCTGGAAGCAGAAGCATACAGCACATGACATGTAAACACAGTAGAATCCGTTTTGAAATATTTGAAAGGGATTCATCTATTCCCCGGGTAACGGCTCACCTTCTGGAAGCGAGACACGATGTCTCCGGAGATGGTGCTGACCAGCGCCGTGATGTCATCCATGAAGCGCTCCGGGAAGCGGTTCTTCCTGGGTGACTCCAAGCGGTCGGTGAAGTACAGGTGGTGGATGATGCTTTTGACCTGCGGTAAAGGGGGCGGTCGACATCGTCATCCGTATTCACATCGTCCGTGCCGGGCCGAGCGGTTTCCGGGCGGTTCTCCTACCATGAGTTCAAAGAAGAACCAGGCCTGTTGGAGCGCCCCCTCCCTGACGCTGCCGCTGCTCACCACCCACTGGAGGGCCAGTTCTTCATGGAAGAGCTGAGCACAACGGGAAGAGGAGAGCACAGAGACGAAGAAGTGGAGGTGGAGAGAAAGAGGCGACAAAGCCACAGAGAGAGAGAGAGAGAGAGAATGTGAAAATGACATTTAATTAAAAGGAAGAAGAACGAAAAACTGTCATATATGTGACAGCAAGGGTTACCAACTCAAAAATATAAATATTCATTTAAAAGTATCAATTAGATTAAAAAGCATTTCATTTACAGTCGCGGGCAACCACTTTTTTTTCTTTTCTTTTTGTGAAATGATGAAAGATGCACTCGTCACCATGCACATTAATGTATTTCCTGATGTAATTTACAGATAATCGAACTAGAAAGTAAAGAATCTGTCAAGAACTGCTCATCTGATCCGCTTCACACTTAACAGACGTCTCAAAAGGGGTGCTGTTGTGACAATTAACTATTCATATTAAAACTATTAAGTCCCGCCTTCAAATTCTTTCTTCGAGTGAAGAGGGAAAGAGAGGCACAATGTGCTTAAATTAACTCAACTGGGTTAACGGTGGAGGTTCCCATTAAAATACGACGGTGGAGAGTTAATGAATAACATAAGGGAGTTATTATATCAAAATCTGCAATGTACCCATTCAAATGTATCTGGATGGTAAATATATGAGGACAATGTTTGTCTCAAAAGTAGAAGAACAGGAAGTAGTTTACTCAATACGTTTCACATCTAAACAGCAAAATAAAAGCTGATTACTGAGAACTGGAGTGTTGAGTGTGAAGTTGTTTATATGAGCAATCCTCGAGAAGTTTTTTTTGCATGGGAGAAGAATTTAGTCTTCTTCATTTCTTTTTTTTACGAAATCTGCACGAGTAACTTATTTAGACGTGTGCTTTTATGTAAAAAACAACAAGCTAACGCAGTTCGGCTAACGCAGTCTGGCAAGTCTTCCTTAAATCGTGTCGGCATAAAGGTTCTTTATCTTTATTTGTATCTTTGTCCTTGACTAGAAACATCATCTCTTCGTCTTTAAAGTCTGTATTGCTCGGCATAAATAACCGGACATCTTTTTTCTAGCGATACGACTCTAATATCAGAAACCTTTGCAGCAGATTGTGTCCTGATGAGCTTTCTAAATAATAACAATGTTGTATTTGGAAGCAATAGGCGCCGATTTACTTCCACATATTTAATCTTAGAAATATTATCTTTATCTTTATCCTTAACTTGAAACATTATCTTTATCTTTAACCTTTAATAGAAACATTATCTTTATTTGTATCTTTAGCCTTTAATAGAAAAAATATCTTTATTTGTATCTTTATCCTTTAATAGAAAAATATCTTTATTTGTGTCTTTATCCTTTAATAGAAAAAATATCTTTATTTGTATCTTTATCCTTTATTAGAAACATTATCATTATCCTTTAATAGAAACATTATCTTTATTTGTATCTTTATCATTTAATAGAAACATTATCTTTATCCTTTAATAGAAACATTATCTTTATTTGTATCTTTATCCTTTAATAGAAACATTATCTTTATCCTTTAATAGAAACATTATCTTTATTTGTATCTTTATCCTTTAATAGAAACATTATCTTTATTTGTATCTTTATCCTTTAATAGAAACATTATCTTTATCTGTATCTTTATCCTTTAATAGAAACATTATCTTTATCCTTTAATAGAAACATTATCTTTATTTGTATCTTTATCCTTTAATAGAAACATTATCTTTATCTGTATCTTTATCCTTTAATAGAAACATCATCTCTTCCTCTTTAAAGTCTGTATTGCTCGGCATAAATAACCTGAATATTTTTCCAGTGATATTACTTTAATATTAGAAACCTTTGCAGCAGATTGTAAGCAAATTATGTGAAAATATTGAATCGTGCCGAATGAAATCAAGACTTCCCAGACGACGTCAGCCAGACTACAACAACCGTCACGTGAAGAAAACAACAACAACGCATCGATACATTCAGAACAAGATCCGCAAAACTTTCAGCATCCAACAGACTCCACGACCACCACGGATACGACATCCACCAATCCAGGAAACACACACACACACACACACACACACACACACACACAGAGACGGACGAGGAGGCGGATACAGAGGTGTGGGCGGGGTTTGGCTCCTCCCCCCTCCAGGGCCAGCGGCTCTACCTTCTTTGTGGGCAACCGTCCCGTTAAAGTTTGCAAGAAACTGGCGCTCTCAGTGTGCGAGGACATGCGATTGCCACTGCGCTCCATGGCCTACGGGTGGGATGAATGGAACGGTGACAACAAGGTTAGTGGAGGAGCAACAGGGACAATGTGTCACACACACACACACAACACTACACATTTTTGTGATCTCTTGCACACATGAAGACAAAAAAAACAATAAGACACCGGACAGTGTCACGACACTGAGAAGAGATGCACCCAAAATATGAAACAGTGAAGATCAGGGTTCATACACGTGTTGTGCGCGTGTGCCGGCTTATATTATGAGCGTCTCTTTAAAAAAACATATTAAATATTTAAAACTCAATGAAAATGTGAATATAACACATGTTCATGACTTTTCCAAAACATTTGTGATTTTAATTTTTTTTATAGGACTTTTCCAGGCCTGGAAATAACCATTTGTTTTAAATTCTATGACTTTTTCAAAACTTTTGTGATTACAATTTAGTTTTTTCAAGGACTTTTCCAATCCTGGAAATAATTTTTAAAAAATGTACATGAATTTTCCCAACATTTTTTTTTCACGGATTGTTCCAGGCTTGGAAATAAACAATTTTTAAATCCATGACTTTTCCAGGTTTTCCATGACCGTACGAACCCTGTCAAGATACATTGGTTGTTTTGAGTGCCTACAAAAGAAGGGATGCAAAATGTCTGTCTCTTCATTGACGTTACAGCCGTCGCTAAATAATGTGCCATTCTGCATCCCTCCAGGTGAATGCAATATGAAAACATGGCCTACAGGTGAATTATCCTACGGTATTTAAAAGGTATTTTCTTTGGTAGGTAGACTAACATTTCATTTAAAGTTGCAATCTAGCTGTGATTTTATTACATCACCAATATGCAGAATGAACTCAGTGCTCGGTTTCTTGATAGTCGGAACAATGGACGTGTAAATTACAAAATAATGAAACGACGGATGTCAGGACAACTTAAAATGACGTAAGATCACGTGACGATGGAAAGCGAAGCTTTACACACACACACACACACACACACACACACACACACACACACACACACACACACACACACACACACACACACACACACACACACACACACACACACACACACACACACACACAGATACACACAGATACACCACGCTCCAGCGACAGAATGGATGCTATGTCGGGCGAGTGGGAAGTCATGCGCTGGTATTTATTAGTGACGGTGAGGTTAAAGCAGAAAGGAGAAGAGGAAATATAATGGTTTTTTTTAAAAAGTACTCTGCAGAAGATGATTTTTAACAGGACTCTTTTTAAAAATATATATACATGAAAAGACTTTACTTTGTCCGAGGAAATTACTGCTTATAGAACTCTAAAATCCAAATAATTCCCAATTCTGTCTTTCATGCAAGTACTGAGAAAAATGGGGGAGGAGTTAAGCTGTGATGAAGTGAAGAGGGATGAAGGCCTGAGACTCAAAATGAGTGACAGAGGGTCATGGAGGCGGCGGTGACCCCCCCTCTGTGGGGATCATGGGAGAGTAGTGGATTGTTTTAAGTTTACCGGAATACTGCAATATCCTGAAGTTTTTGATATTTCTTGTCTTACTAGTACACTAGTCACTTTGGTGGAGAGGAGGACGTTGAAGAAACTTGTGTCCATATTGGACAACCCGGACCACCCTCTCCACCACCTCCTACAGGGACAGAGGAGGACTTTCTCCAGACGTCTCCTCACGCTCCGCTGCCACAAGGACAGATACAGGAGAACATTCCTGCCGATGGCTATGAGGCTCTATAACAAATCACCTCTTGCCAGATCATAGTGCAATACTCACACTATGTTGATCTGCACTTCACACATCTCATTTGTTTGCACTACACACATACACACACATTTCATTTCATTTGCTCTGCACTCATACACACACTTTGCTTTTTGCACTCTGTCTATATTTAATATTTTTGTATTTGATTTGTCAGTGTTGTTGTGTGTTGTGTATGCATGTGTGTTGTATATTTACATATATATTTTGTTTTGTATTTTACTTTTATCTTACTTGTATACTTCTATATCTTTCATCCCTGTTTCTTATATTTTGCGTTTTGTTTTTTATTCTTGTGTGTTGCTGCTACTGTCACGACAAATTTCCCCTTGGGGATTAATAAAGTATATATCTATCTATCTAATCTATCTTGTTTATGATTTAGACATTTAAAAAAGTTGAGAAAAAACGGTTGGCAATCACAGTTGAGTGACTTAAAAAAAAAAAGAAGTAGCTTCCCGATGGTCTACAAATAAGAGACGCAAAAAGAAAATGGATTGCAAACCTCCAAAATAAACCCAAACTCTGAATATCACAGTATTCCTTCAAGGTGAATAAGGCGATTGTTGTTGTTGTTGTTGTCGTGAGGGCAAAGTGGAGGAAGGTGGGTGGGGGGGCGGGGGGTCATTCAATAAAAACCACCTGCATGGTTTCTGGAGCAGACCCGGGGCTGGATCCCCAGGGGGCGCTCTTACAGCCCATGGCGTGCACCCACGAGTTGGAGCGGTCTAAGCCCTGGAGGGCGTGCGCCAAGGTCAAAGGACACGAAGGCAAGCGGGGAAGCAAGGGGAATAAAGCAAGCAGCACGGGGGAGGGAGGGAAGGAAGGAAGGAATAACGACAGGTTAAAAGAGGTTCAGAAGATAGGACTGCAGGTAGATGCCAAAGGGCCCGAAAACCGGTCAGTGAATTTAAGATGAGCAAAGAACACAGGCTCGCTCTCCCTCTCTTATTCTCTCTCTCTCTCTCTCTCTCCCTCTCTCTCTCTCTCTCTCCCTTTCTTTCTCTGCGTAATAAATAACTTCCCCTCCCTCAGGAGGCAAGAAAAGAAAAAGGTTTAGTTCGGTATTAGCAGCAAAGGGAACATTCATCAAACACAGAGGGGGGGGGGGGGGCTGCATTCACTCGCTGCTCCGGTACCTTTTGGGTTAAAAAATAATAAACCGACACATTTATTCACGAGGGAGATCACAAATGAAAAAAACCAGACAAGATAAAACAGTCTGAGACACAATGTGCCGTTTTATCTTCCTCACAGCTTCTGCTTTCTGTAAAACCAACGACTTTCACAACCTGCACACACTGAGCACTGTGTGTGCATACGTGTGTGTGTGTGTGTGTGTGTGTGTGTGTGTGTGTGTGTGTGTGTGTGTGTGTGGGTGTCAGATGGCTGTTACAGCGGTTAGAGAGATAAGATGTCCAATCCGGTGTGTACGCATCGGTTGTACAGTCTACATGTGATAAAGCACCCCCCTGAGTCAGTGTGTGCACATGGGAGGCCTCCATGGGGCCTCCATGGGGCCCCCAGAGAGTCGAGGTCTAACATACATGACCCCATCGACGAGGGGACGCTGGACCACTTTCACATTTAACCCCGATATCTGACATCCACTTTAATAACCGAAGACATCATTTTTTCGGAGGGGGGGGGGGGGCGCGAACTTACCTTGCCGCCGATGATGGAGCGCACCTCGTCGTCGGGAGAGGTGGGCGTGCCCGAGATGTCGGGGTTGCTGTTGCTAAGGCTACGGGAGCGGTTGAGGTTGAGGCTGGCCGGGCGGACGGCCGAGCGAGCCATTGTGGCGTAGTGGACCGAGCCTCCCAGCCCCCCCGCGCCTAGACAACACACACAGAGGGAGGACAATGAGGACCAGTGGGATGTGATGGGGGTGGGGGGGGGCTATACTGAATGCTGCATTCAGTCTATGACGACACAAGAGACAGAATTTCAGTCATTGTGATATTTTATGCTCATTTGAACTCTATCACTGAGATAAAGATGAACTAGTTCAGTTCAAATATACCATTCAATGAAAAATAAATCATAATAATATATAATAATGCAAAGAATAGAGAGATGTCGATAGTTATTTTTTGTATTTCGAATTTGCTCGTTCACTCTCGCTCAATGGAGACAGTTTCTAACTCTTCTCTTTCATTTGCCTCAAGTAAAGCTGAATGTGAGCAGCTAACGCTCGTTATTAACTACTAATATATTATATATATATAGCCACATTCTGTAACTACCCGGACTTACAGGTCACTCCGTGCATCGTTTACTTTGAGCGCACCTCATTGGCTGTACTCCTTTGGAGTGAGAAAGCCAGAGCGGCAGCCTCCCCAAGGTCCTAGTGCCCGGGTCATTACAGCGTTAAGTATGATGATCGGCTATTGTATTGTAATTTGAAGGGGGGGAAAACATACAGAACCAGAACGCGTATTCATTCACAAAGTGGTCATAGTTCCATGAAGCAACCAACGAGTGCTGGCAGTGGGTGGTAAGTTAGTTAGTTAGTTATTACAGGACTGATTGCAGGAACATGTCCGATACAGCTCAAAATGCTCTCCATCGAAAATGGAATATTCATCATTTTAAATGTAGAGGTTGAGAATGATGACAGATTAAGATGGTACAGTGGTGGTGGTGGTGGTGGTGGGCCATATCTACCTGTTACAGATGAGTTGGGGTCTGTGTTGGGAAAATGGATGTGGAAGAAAAAATAAAATAAAAAGAAATAGAGAGGGAAAAATTATGGCAGGTAGGGTTGATAATAAGAAACCCAGTGAAGGTGAGTTGAGAGGATGGATGGAAGGTAAAACTTAAAAAAAGGAGAAATAGGGAAAAAAACATGTATAGAATGAAGGAAAATGTGAGGTGATTTAACTTTATTGCCAGTGAAATACCTGCAGAGGGCTTGTTGGGGTCGGTGCTGGGCAAGCGGAAGACGTAGTGGATGTAGGACGACAGCAGGCCGTTACGGCCGTGCATGTCCTGGCTGGTGTCCAGGTACTTGTGAAGCCGGTTCACGATGGACGCTATGACCTCGAAGGACGCCTGGCCCAGATTCACTGGACACACACAGACACACACGGGACACACACACACATACACGGGACACATGTCAAAAAATATCTCAGATATGGACAAATACAAGGATACGTATGTGTGTGTGTGTGTACACAGCATAACCCACAGGTCATGTATTTGCATAAATATTTAGACCTTTTTTTAATGTCTCCAAAAATAGTCAAATACATATAACATAATAATATATACATATGATAATATATAACATATAATAATATATATATATATATATAATAATACATATATATGTACATCTATACATATATATAATAATATATACATATGATAATCTATAACATATAATAATATATATATATAATAAAACATATATATACTGTATATACATATATAATAATACACATGACATATAATAATATATAATATATTAGAACGGGCACTCGGTAGAGCGCATACTTTCGTATATCACAAGATTGGGCATTGAATTATGAACATTTTGGCATTAGTTGCATGCCAATTGGATAGAAATTGACCGCGCTATGTTAAAAAGAAGATGTTGACCTTTTCATGACCTTGACCTTTGACCCGATCGATCCCAAAATCTAATCAAATGGTCCCCGGATAATAACCAATCATCCCACCGAATTTCATGCGATTCGGTTTAATACTTTTTTAGTTATGCGAGTAACACGCATACAAATAAATAAATAAATACACGGCGATCAAAACATAACCTTCCGCATTTTCAATGCGAAGGTAATAATAATATAATATATAATCAAAGATTCCATGAAGGGTAGTGATCTGTGATGGCTAGTCTCGGAGTCCTTTTAAAATATAAAAGTGCATGTATTCATTTTCTGTGTGAAACATAATACTCTTTTTATACTTTAAGTTAATCATAAGGCGTTTGTGCAGTGGGAATACAGTGGGAACTGTAAAAGTGAATACATGAGCCGAACTGTGATTTAGTATTTTTCCTTTATATATTTATTCTTATTAATTCAATTGAGGACAATTTCTGCACAGTAATTAAATACAATAAATTATTTAACCCTCTCTGGATGTATTGTACTTGTCAGATGTAATGACTGTATTTACTCTGTAGAGTGATGCAGGTGTGTCTACATATACAGATGTACCTGATGTGTGTGTGTTTAACCCTTGTGTTGCCTTCGGGTCAATTTGACCCAATTCAATGTTTCACCCTCCTGTTGCCTTCGGGTCAATATGACCCGATTCAATGTTTAACCCTCCTGTTACCTTTATATTTACTAACATATTTTACCCTTGAGGTCAATATGACCCCAGCTATTAAAATCTCCAGAAAATTATTAGAATTAATATTGTTTTCCAAGTTTAAGTGTGAGGTACTTTATGTTTGTTTGTTGACTCCCGAAAGAACACCGACATTCAAGATTGAATCGGGTCAAATTGACCCGAAGGCAACACAAGGGTTAAGTATATATGTAGACATCTGGCCTCTTTTTATCTATTTTTATGAATTTATTTTCCTCTACTTTACCAGTGGGTATATTATTTATTTGTATACATCAACAAAAAGATGAAAAACAATGGAAATATCAGTTAAAGTACATTAGCTGTGATATGTACCCGTCAATATTTCCAAATAAAAAAAGTTCATACACACTTTTTTAAATTTAACCATAAAAATCAGTCACTGGATGTCACACAGAATACACGTCTATAAAATATAAACCTATTAAACTCATCGGCGTTACCAATTCAGACTACTTTGCAGATGGACCAAATGAACATCATACCTATCTGCCCAGCGATGACCGGCGGCCGCACCACGAGCAGCACCAACTTGTCGAGAAGAGGGTGAAGGAATCGAACCACCGGCTCCAGCTGGGAGGAGTTGAGCGCCGCGATGCTGGACTTGAGCTCCGCCTCCAGGTTGTTCTCCATGATGCGTACGTCTCCGATCCGAACCGGGAACGTGTGCTCGTCCAGGGCGTGAACCAGGGCGAAGAATTTATCCAGGTACTGGTCCTGGAAAAGGAAAAAAAATGGTCGGCACAAGAAAAATACAAACGGAAAAGGGAATATAGAAAAACCAGAGCGATCGCAAGAGAATAGAAGAGAGGACAGAGATAGATGGAATGAGAGAAAAGAAGGTAAAAGGGAGAGAGAGAGATAGGTGAAGGAGGAAACGGGGGGAAGGAAGTTCGGTTCTACTCGTCGAGAACACCGTAGAGATCCAGCGCGTCTAATCTGGGCCCGGATGCTTTGATTTATGAGCACATTAGTCTGAGTTAGGCTCCTCGGGACCACAGTCGAGCCCCCCCCCCCCCCCCCAACCCGTCGACACAGAGATGGAGTGGACCTCGGTAAATTACGGCCGAGGCGAGCTTCAACCCAAATGACCCGTGGGCACTGTGGGATCACTGTGAAAATGAGTTTGATGCGTAACTATTTAAAATAATAACAATTAATTAATGTTATTAGTATTTGTGCCGACACAAACGGAACTTTGTCACACGTCGCAGTTTTTATTTATTTGTTCGGTTTATTTACACCAATAAATAATGACTGAATCAAATGTTTAAAGATAACCAACATTTAAAAAAAGTCCCTCACATCGACGTTCTACACCAAAAAAAAGAAAGAGCATGGCTACGACTCAAGGTAGAAAGGAACCCCCCCCGCCACCACTACCCGCCTCCTACTAGTTTAACACGAACACCTCGCGGGTCTGTTTTTTATTCGTAATTTAAATTAATTAATTAACCCTTGTGTTGCCTTAGGGTCATTTTGACCCGAATCAATATTACACCCTCCCCCCGCCTTAGGATTAATTTGACCCCATTCAATGTTTAATGTCGGTGTTCTTTCGGTAGTCAACAAACAAACATAAAGTGCCTCACACTTAAACTTGGAAAACAATATTAATTCTAATAATTTTCTGGAGGTTTTAATTGCTGGCGTCAAATTGAACCCAAAGGGTAAAATATGTTAGTAAATATAAAGGTAACAGGAGGGTGAAACATTGAATCGGGTCAAAATGACCCAAAGGCGGGGGGAGGGTGTAATATTGATTCGGGTCAAAATGACCCTAAGGCAACACAAGGGTTAAATTAATAAAGCATTTAAATAGAATTACTGATGTTACAGTAAAATTGCTCTTCTTCATTTCTTAAAAAGCTGATTTCTTATTTCCTCTGCTCATGAGCCTGATATCAACGGGGAAGATGGGAAGAGTAAAAGAGGATGAGATGCGTTCATATTAAGGTCAAATACCCCCAAACACTGTTGTACAGAGAGCACCGGTACCTGCGTGTGGATGGATGAAACAGCCACGACCTCCACGTTGAAGACTCCTCGATGGTTGTCCACCCACTTCATCCCAGGGAGAGGAACCTGAGGAACGGGAATAAACGAGTGAATCCGTGATGCATTTGCAAAATTAACATTTTACAGAGTAATACAACATGTATGATCTCAGAAGACTGAGATTGTCCTTAAATCAAAAGGTTTGCAATCACGTGACTCTTGACCTCAGCTGTCTGCATGACACCATGTTTATATATAATGTATACCATATATATATAAAATATATATAATATATATGTATATAATATATATATAAAATATATGTATAATATATAAAATATATGTATAGTATATATATAATATATACAAAATATGTGTATAATAAATATAATATGTAATATATATATATAATATATAATATATATATAATATATAACATATATGTATATAATATATAAAATATATGTATATAATATATAGAATATACATATATATTCATTTTTGTTCATGCCACTCAAATCATTAATATATTTGCTATTAGGGTCAGTTCTCTTTAAACCCATTTACCATGTATTAGAACATTACAGAGCATCCTGAAAAAATATATTACGACTGGCCCTTTCATAAACATCTTTAATTAAATTCTTATTTTTTTCATTCTTTTATAGATTTGTTCATACTGTAAACACACTCATTAAAAAAATTAATTTAAAAAAACAGTATCTTACATCTGGTGAGAGAACAGAGTAGGATTGTGGAGGTTTCTCCAGAGACACGGGCAGACAGAAATGACCGGTCCGCAGACGTCCGTTCTGCAGCATGGGGATCCACTGCAGAGCGGGGAAGGACAAATACATCAGAATTATTTATTCATGAGTATACACTACCGGGGAAAAGTTGTACAACACCCCCATTTTTCCAGTTTTTATTGAAATGTAAGCAGTTCAAGTCCAGTAAATAACCTGAAATTGTACAAAAGGTCAGCAGCAAACTGCTAGAGGTGAAACTAAAAAGTTTAGATTCCCAAAAACTGAGAATTAATGTACATTTCAGAGTTATACAAAAGGGACTTTTTCAGGGAACACGTGATGAGTTAACGACTTGCAGCTGGTCTGGAAGTAAATTAAACATCCAGGTGTCTCCACTTGTGTTGATTACTGTATCAAACCCCAGACTGTGTCGCTACACCCTCTGAAGCATTATGTGGACAGTGTTGTGCTGCAGGAAGTCGTATATTGCTCTTATAGGGCTAGAGTTGCGCGTCGGGCCTAACAACTCTCTTGAAGCGACAAAGTACTGCCTCTCGCAACTTATTGCTTCAATAATGGAAATAAGGAAGACATATCCTCCTTAATAAATTTGCAAAGATTTCTACATTTCTGTTTTTTTCTGTCCAGATGGGGTGCTGAGTGAAGATTAACGAGAAATAAAATGAACTGAAAATGTAGAAATGTTTGCAAATGTATTTAAAAAAAGAAAGGTGCTTCTACTCAATACTGAGCAAAGGGTCTGAAACTTATGACCATGCGATATTTCAGTTTTTCTTTTTTAATAAATTTGCAAAAATGTCTACATTTCTATTTTTTTCCATCAAGATGGGGTGCTGGGGTGAGGTTAACGAGAAATAAAATGAACTTTTTTGATTTTAGCAAATGGCTGCAATGAAACAAAGAGTGAACATTTTAAAGGGGTCTGAGTAGTTTCCGTACCCACTGATGTCACTGGTTCGACACATGAAGACGAGTTCAGCATGTGTGCTTGTGAACACATTTTTCTTTCTTTGGCTTTTGACTCCCCGCTTCCACCCTTAACTCTGCGGCTGCTACATACCGTGTATCCCACGGGGGTCTCCAGGGGTGTGTTCTGCTTCTGCTGGCAGCTGACGTGGTAGAAAGTGAAGAGGATGTGGTGGTGGTCCGACAGGAAGGCGGGCAGCTTGATCTTGATCTCGTCGTGGAAATCGGGGGACCTTGTTGACAGCGGTGAGTAACAACAACAACATTAAACCACCACAACAAGGATGTTTACAAGCTGCTTTATAATCATTATGTTGATCTACTGGTGCGCACTGAGCAGAACAAGTCAGTCGTAATTTCTCGCTTTATGGAGGACCGATGCAATCAGTACATTTTCATCAACGTGTGTACAGATATGCAGATAAATTAAAAGCTCTATAGACTATTTCTTTTTTTTTTAGTTGAGCCTAATTTATAATGTGTGAATCTGTGTCTCAAGACAAGTCAAGAAATTACATAAAACGTCATAACTGGATTATTTTTAGACCCCCCCCCCCCCCCCCATGAGGAAACATGGCCAGAGTCAAGGAACAAACAAGCCCCGACTCCAGCCGGCCAATCAAAACGCCCCTCAGGCTTATTGCCTTAAGAAGAGTATCACAGTCACAGAGGGGCCCTCGTTTCTCATGGAAGTGTAGGGACCATAAACAGGAGAACACTAGGAGCCACTTTTATACACAGAGGAAAAAAGATAACGGCGTGTTGGGTAATGAGAACATTCAGATTCGGAAATACACCAGGGCAACGGGCAAAACTGCCCCAAGAAATATAATTTTGCCCCTGATATCACGAGGAAAGAAAAAATGCCCCCATAAGTGCGATGATTTAAAAGTGTTATATTTGTTCTTTATTTTGTGTATCCTAGCTGTATTGCCTGTACGAGGTAGGTACACACACCAAAAATCAATAAAATATATATTTTTATTGTAAAAAAAAAAGAAAGAAGTTATAATTGTTAATACATTGTAATAATTATATATAACCACAAAGCAATAAGAATACAATTAAATATGATTGTCTGATTTATGTTTGTTATTTGTTCAAAAAATCTAAGAAAACACTTTGAATCTGTCTACTACTGCCTAATAGTCTTATTATTGCCTATACTAGTCTTATTATTACCTAATAGTCTTATTATTGCCTATACTAGTCTTATTATTACCTAATAGTCTTATTATTGCCTATACTAGTCTTATTATTGCCTAATAGACTTATTATTGCCTCATAGTATTTGTATTGCCATTTTTATGACAATTGCTCATATCCTGTAAACATAAATATGTAGTATTTTTAACAAAGTCTAAATGTTATTTTACAAGTCTCAAAAAGTGCCCCCAATTTCTTTTGTGGGGGCAAAAGTTGCCCCCTAAAAAATATGTAACTGTCCTACCCTGAGCACATTGCATCAAAGCCAAAAATAGATAAGAGCACAAAGGTTGGCACAACATGACTCGTAACGGAGTCATTTTCTTTCCTTCACGTGTTCCTTCAAGAGAAATATTGTGCCACTTCTAATACTTTAATTGGCCGTTACCTTCGAAGCACTTGTGAGGGCTGGATTACGCCCTGATGCATGCTGGGGGCCCGGTCACACATTGATTCATGTTGGCCTTGAAGGTCAGACCCCTGGGTGCCGAATGACAAATCGCCGGGTGTCGTAAAAAAAAAAAAAACACTCCGACAGTGGTGATAAAATATTAGAGACCCCCCCCCAGACGGAAGAGACTCGGGGCAAGGACACCGCTTTATAATATCCAGAAGGCTCTTTAATGAACACCATCAAAGGTTGGCAGGGTAATGGCCGAGGTGGTAAATTAAAGAAGGATTATTTGTGACATTGAATTTTCAAAAATCAATCTCGTGACAATCGTGTGAATACAAGGACCGTGTCACATGATCACACCGGGAGGAGATCATCACATGATCACATGGTCATGCAAATACTGGACAGAAGGATTGTTGTTGTCATTTAGAGCTTCAGATAAAAC
>NC_079392.1:4114846-4169846 GCF_029220125.1 Pseudoliparis swirei | reverse complement strand
GGGCCAGAGTCTGCGCGAGTTCGTGCACAAGACCAAGGGCCAGATCAACGACATCTTCCAGAAGCTGAACATCTTCGACCGCTCCTTCTCGCGGCTCAACGTGGTCACGTCGGAGATCCGGGAGGAGGAGGCGGAGCTGAAGAAGACCACGAGTTTCCTGAAGGCCAACAACGAGGAGATCAAGAACCTGTCGCTGGAGATCAACTCCAAGATCAACGGCATCCTGCAGGAGCGCGTGCAGCTGCAGAGCAAAGTGGGCAACCTGGAGGAGCGGCTGAAGTCCGTGGAGCGGCCGAGCGAGATCACGACGCTCAGGGTGAGTCGGCGCCGAGAGCCGCGGGCCAGTTTGGCGTGCACGGCAACGGGAGAACAGCGAGCTCGTAAAAAAATGCATTGAATGCATCACGTGCAGGGGTCAGACGCTTTTCGACCGGTGGATTTCCAGGACTTTAAACCACGTTGATAGTGGATTATTTGATATGGCCACCGGACTTTTCAGTTCCGGTGCGTTCACTTGCAGCGTGTAAAAAATGTCCGTGACCAAACACCAAATATTATCTGTACATGTGCAGCCTAATCAGTGCATATACAAAAATGATATGTCTGATACATAACAATATGTTGAGCAGTGGAATTTTCAGAACTTTTCCAGGACTTTAAACCAAATTTCTATAAACAGACATTTTGTTTAAATCTAGGTGGATACATGAAAAAGTGAGAAAATGTCGTATTTAAACTAACAATGAGGATTTATGGTTCTTTTATAACCTTAAATGACTCAAATGAATGAGAGACAATAGTTTAGATTAAAAGAATAAACATGTATGTCTTTTCAGTTACGGTGCGTTCACTTGCAGCGCGGAAAAAATGTCTCCTGGATTTTTCATAACTTCTCTAGGATGTTAAACCAAATTTCTATGACTAAACATTTTGTTTAAATCATGAAAAAGTGAGGAAATGTCGTATTTAACTAACAATGATAATTCCAAAGGATACAGTATATAACCTTAAATGACTCAAATGAATGAGAGACAATAGTTTGGATTAAAAGAATAAACATGTCTTTTAAGTTAAGGTGCGTTCACTTGCAGCCCGAAAAATGTGCGAGTATGAGAGAGCGTATGCCGGCTTATATTTTGAGCGTCATTCTTTTTTCTTTTTTTAAAACATTAATTATTTCAAACTCAGCGTAAATGAACATTTGAATATAACAACAATTCCAGGACTTTTCCCAAAACCTTTGTGATAAAATTATCTTTTCAAGGACTTTTCCAGGCCTGGAAATAAACATTTATTTATTTTTATTCCAGGGCTTTTCCAGGTTTTCCATGATCGTACGAACCCTGTCATGTACTTTAATAATTCTACTAATTTAAAAATAGCACCAACCTAAATGTGCCCTATATGTCATTTAATGTCACATGTCAACAATCTACTCCGGTTTTGCCGCTGTGGTTATTGATCCAATTATTTGTATTATTATTTTCCAACTCCACTTGAGAAATAAGAGCTATATTAAATAATATTGCTGAGTGTTGTTTGTTTAGCGTGGCCAACAGTCTCTCAGTTTAACATTTTATTACTAATAGAATTATCAATATATTTAAGAAAAAACTGGCATTCAACCTTTTCTTCATGTGTTGGATTCATGTGACTCCTTTAAAATTGTAAAATACAACACGTGCCGTACGGATGAATAATAATGCTTTTGTTGTGTGTTTTCTCTTCTTTCTTTCCAGAAAGTGATTGAATCTCAAGAGAAAACCATCACCCATCTGGTGGAAGCTGTGAAGGAGCAGCACGAGCAGCTGGACAACCAGAAACACAAGATCACAAACCTGGAGCAAAAGGTAGACGACTCCTTACGTTGTCTTTTTTTTTTTTATTCGATACAGATAATTTAACTTTTGCGTTCTCTTTGCAGCTGAGCTACGACAGCTTTCAAGACTCAGTGGATATGACGATGGATTCGGACCCCGCGGCGCCCGATATGTTCGAATATCTGACGGGGAACTCCACTGACCTGGACGTGAACGGTAAAAATATTTTTTAAATGCGTCATCTGCTATTAATATGCATATAAAATGCTCAAAACACACACAAAAAGGAGAATGCAACAAACAAAAAAAAGTACAAATTTGAATGCATTTAAAAAAAACCTTTATGAAACCCATTGAGATAAAAAAAAAAAAAATCTCTCTTTATTTTCTTAAAATTGTGTTGTCAGACCTCCAGAGAGACTGCAGCGAGCTGTTCGACAAGGGGGAGACGAAGAGTGGACTCTACGTCATCAAGCCCAACCAATCGGAGCCGTTCAACGTTTACTGCGACATGGCGTCAGGCGAGTCTCTGGATTCTCACGAGGAGACGGCCGCGCGTCGGCGTTGTGAACGCGTGTTCCCGATCGACAACAAACAAAAGCTTATCGAGCCAGAGATAGCCGCGGCAACGGGTCATCCAAAAGGGCAGACGATGGGGGTGGAACGCAACCCTGTTAGCTCCCTGTGTGTGTGTGTGTGTGTGTGTGTGTGTATACACAGACATTTGGCATCTTCATGGCATAACAACTCAGTCACTCCTATTCGAGTTTGTACTTTTATCCGGGTTCTTACACATGTTGACCAATGGGTGTCCAGGACTTTTCCATAACTTTTCCAGGACTTTAAACCAAATTTCCATGACCAAACTTTTTTTTAAATCTCGGTTTAGAGATGAAAAAGTGAGAAAATGTCGTATTTAAACTAACAATGAGAATCCCAAAGCATACATATGAACTTAAATGACTCAAATGAATGAGAGACAATAGTTTAGATTAAAAGAATAAACATTTAAGTCTTTTCAGTTACGGTGCGTTCACTTGCAAGTAGGAAATAGCGTAATGCCTGCTTATATGTTGAGCGTCATTCTTTTCAAAGCATATTAATTATTTAAATCTCAGCGTAAATGCACATATGATTGTAACTAATTTCCATGACTTTTCCAAAACTTTTTTTTCCTAAGGCTTTTCCAGACCTGGAAATAAAATTTAAATTCCATGACTTTTCCAGGTTTTCCATGACCGTACGAACTCTGTTTTTATACAGAAAGCTGAGGCGGAATAACGAGCAACATCCCCACCTTCAGCGGGGCTGTGTGATAAAAGCTTTCCGATATCTTTGTGTGTAAACTTTTGTGTTGCTCGCACAACAATAACTTTAAACGCATTTGCTCATCAATCCTGCAGACGGAGGCTCAACTGTCATCCAACGCAGGGCGGACGATTCAGTGGATTTTGACAAGACGTGGGACAAGTACGAGAAAGGCTTTGGAGATCTGGAAAGTGAGTCCCTTTAAAAAAACATTGCATTAAACTCAGCACATGCAATTTCCAAAAAAATATGGACATTTGTATCTACATATATATTCAGTATTTACTCTGAATGCCACCTTAAATGGAACAGACGTTATGGTCAAAGGGGGGGGGGGGACATTTTCAAGTACTTCCTGTAATAGGAAACAGTCATTGTTACATATCAGTCCCTGAACTGAACAAGTGACTTCCTGTATTGCCTGATTACAGCTTACTGGCTCAGACGGCCGGACAGATGGTCGCCGTGCTTTTTATTCTACTCCCTACCTCATGATTGTTGTCCCTCACAGTTTAGACGTGCACGTCTGCCTCGAAGGTGTCTCTAAGTTGATTGAAGACAAGTAGAAACTGAATAAAAAACAGCGGTGCGAGACAAACTATCAATCCTAAAAAAAATATGTTCCCAGGAATTTCCCATTCGAGGTCAATTGTAAATCTGCTAACAGATAAAAGATGTTTAAAAAATATATATATTTTACGCAGACGACTTCTGGCTGGGCTTAAAGAAGATCCACAGCTTCACCCAGCAGGGGGTCTACATCCTGCGCATCGACTTGGAGGACTGGAAGGAGGGGAAGCACTGGGCCGAGTACCGCTTCTCTTTGGAGGGCTCCTCGAGGGGCTACGGCCTCCACGTCAGCCACTTCTCTGGGGACCTGCCCGACGCCTTGGCCAACAGAACCGGCATGAGGTTCTCCACCAAGGACCGGAACAACGACAACCACCGGAACTCCAACTGCGCTCGCACGTACACAGGTACGGAGCGCTTTGAAGCGGGGTGCATACACAGGTGGACCAATGGATTCCCGTGACCTTTCCATGACCTTTGCATGACCTTTCCATGACCTTTCCTAAACTTGAAATTAAATTTCCGAGATACAGGAGAATACCTTAAATGACACAAATGAATGAGAGACAATAGTTTGATTAAAAGAAAAAAATATTGATATAAAAAGGAAGGGAGGGAGGGAGGGAAATAAATAAGGAAATGAAGGGAAGGAAGGCAGGAAGGAAGCCAGGGAAAGAGGAAAGGAAGGAAGGCAGGAAGGAAGCCAGAGAAGGAGGTAAGGAAGGAAGGAAGGCAGGAAGGGAATGAAGGCAGGAAGCCAGGCAAGAAGGAAAGGAAGGAAGGAAGCCAGGCAAGGAGGCAAGGAAGGAAGGACCCCCCCCCCCCCCCTCACTCTCTCTTTGGGATTTAATTTTTTTCAAGGACTTTTCCAGGCCTGTAAATAACTATTTTTAAATTCCATGACTCCTCCAGGTTTTCCATGACCGTACGAACTCTGTTTAAGGGATGACTCGACGATGTGTCTTTACAGTAAAAGACCTGTTTATGTTCATATACAGGACTGTCTCAGAAAATTAGAATATTGTGATGAAGTTCTTTATTTTCTGTAATGCAATTAAAAAAACAAAAATGTCATGCATTCTGGATTCATTACAAATCAACTGAAATATTGCAAGCCTTTTATTCTTTTAATATTGCTGATTATGGCTTACAGCTTAAGAAAACTCAAATATCCTATCTCTAAATATTAGAATATCATGAAAAAGTATACTAGTAGGGTATTAAACAAATCACTTGAATTGTCTAATTAACTCGAAACACCTGCAAGGGTTTCCTGAGCCTTGACAAACACTCAGCTGTTATAAATCTTTTTTTTTACTTGGTCTGAGGAAATATTAAAATTTTATGAGATAGGATTTTAGAGTTTTCTTAAGCTGTAAGCCATAATCAGCAATATTAAAAGAATAAAAGGCTTGCAATATTTCAGTTGATTTGTAATGAATCCAGAATGCATGACATTTTTGTTTTTTTAATTGCATTACAGAAAATAAAGAACTTTATCACAATATTCTAATTTTCTGAGACAGTCCTGTATATATATATATATATAACGCATGTCTGTCGGCAGGTGGCTGGTGGTTCAACGCCTGCAGGGAGACCAACCTCAACGGGAAGTATTTGTGGTTGAGGGCAAAGGGACGCTCCATGAGAAGGAAGGGCATCTACTGGAAGCCGGGCACGGGACCCTCCTATTCCCTCAAGACGACCAAAATCACCGTGCGACCGGCCCGACTGCCGGATGCTTCCACTAACTGAACCCCACAAGTCAAACCGCTTTCTTACAACACTACTGACAGTTTTCCACAGAAGCATCGATCAAATCTAATGCTCAGCCCAAAAAAAAAAAAAAAAAAGCTCAATTAAAATGGAAGGTGAAGTAACGCTGATACATTTCTTAGTTTATCTGCAACATTAAGTTGATTGCTTGCAAAACCATTTTTTGTTTCGCAATGATGCAACCGTGCCACGCAGGGCAGTGACCTGTTGGGTGTAATCAAGGCAAGGACTGTAGAATTGGCGTTACGCAACATCTGCAATCATTTGCAAAATGAACATCGCTCTGATTTGGGGTTATTGATCAATTCAGAGCCAACAGAGCTGCAGTAGGAAAGAAAACTACGGAGAGATTCTGAAGCAATTATTTAAAAAAACCTGGATTGCTCGGCTAGAACAGAGAAGTTAAACACAGGGTTCATACACATGTTGAGCAATGGATTCCCATGACCTTTCCGTGACCTTTCCGTGACTTGAAACCAATTTCCATGACCAAACATTGAGTGAAATCTTGGTGTATACATGAATATAAAACCTTAATGACACTAATGAGGCAATAGTTTGATTAAAAGAATACATATTTATATAGTTGTTATTCTTTTAATCAAATATGAATATACCAAATTTCCATGACATTTCCAAAACTTTTGGGATTACATATTTTAATGGAAATAACTATTTTTAAATTCCATGATTTTTCCAGGTTTTCCACGACCGTACGAACCCTGTTAAACTCATATTTGACAGCTTCTATGTTGACAAAGCTTTTTTAAATGAGTATTATCTTTGTGTTTCATGTTTCCAGGAGTCACATGTACCAACAGGTTGTTGTGCTTTTATATTTTAAGCCATTGTCCAAGAGAAACACTGCATCTCCAACATCTCGACATGTGTCCGAACTGGTGATTTTAATGAATTAATGAACACCGAGTCATCCCTACTTTGATGGAAAAACAATCCACAAAGTGGGGCCAATGTCAGCAGACAAATACTGGACTACGTTGGAGAAAGAAAAGCGTTGGCAGCACATGTGATGAAGGTGTTTTTTTTGCTTTGTTTATTTGTATTTTTTTTACTCTGTAAAGTATTTAAACCATTTCATGCTATTATATGACTTCTGCTGGTATTGTTAGAGAAAAAACATAATTTCTGTGCATTTCCAGGTGTATTGAGTCATATTGACTTTGGTCCATTATTACACTATAACTAACTGGACTGTAGATGTGGCTCATACTAAACACGTCACCCTTATAAGTAGATATATGCTAACAGAACGTATTTATGGAGTCAAAATAATAATAATAAATCGTGTCTAAATGTCTCACGTGGTTTTGTGTGTTGATCTATAACTTTGTGTTGAATTTAAGAGAAAAAAGGGAAAAGCCAAGAAATGTCCTTAATATAACTTTAGTATTAAACTGTATGAAAGATAAATTACTGTCAGTAAGACAGCATACTCATTACAAATGATAAAACAATTGCTAAAACAATATATAAATTCAAAATGCGGATGCGTCAATATGCATATTTCCACATAATAATCTGCATCACAATGTTGTTTTCCAGCTCAGGAACTGTATTGTCCTGTTTACAGCTAATAATCCTACAGATCATTATATACAAGTGTCGTAACCTGGTATAGCACTGTTCAGGTTCTGTATGACCTCAGAGAGTATCGTCAATATACATATATATACTCAAAGGAAAAGTAATAAAAAGCTGTAAAAAAAAAAAAAAGTGATCCGGGATGAATTTCTTTGCATTTGAATTATTATTAAAATAAAAAACATTCATGGAATAATTTTGATTTCCTTTCCCCTAGTTCCGCTGGCTCTCGATTAGGTCTGGCCTCAGTTAATCTACAACGGGAGGGCACCTTGGTTATCTGCAGACAAACACGGCCTGTGGAAGCGAGGTCGTGTCAGCAGCAACATCTGGCAGCAACGCAACGTCACTGTGAAGCGACCTGGACAGAAATAGCTCTCCACTTCAGTTTGGAGCGTGTCTGCACTGCACCGGCGTTGAAACGAGACGTGTGAACGCTAAGCTGGGTTTGATTGGGTGGATTTCTTCACAGCTTGAAAGTTGTGTTTAGACTTTGATTTCAGGTTGTTGTGAATTGTTTTTTTGCATCCGGCTCATGAAGCGCGTGGCATTTTGCCTATTTTCTATTTGCTGATATTTTGTAACAAATCAATGTAACTGCTAAGAGGAAAAACAACAGCTGCTATTGGTAATATCCCTCTATAGTCATTTGGATAGGTTAATACTTTCCAAAGAAAGCAACAATGAAAATTCCATTCAAGAGTCGCTTTGTAATGAAAACTGTTAAAAAATTGCTTGTATTTTGTACAACCTATTGACAAGAAAGCTTTATCTTGACCAAATGAATATACTCTGCCGACAAAAATTTACTAAACGGGAAGATAAGAAAACAAAAAGCTCATTTTTTTTCTCCACACATTAAAAATGTAATCTTCTCTACCTGTATGTGGTGTTTGGCATATAGACGTCCCTGGCAGGGAACTCCAGGATCTCTCTGGTGGGGCGCACCCTGCTGTCTGGGTAAGGTTTGACCTGCAGGAGGTCAGGGGTCAAGCAATAGTGAGGGTTCTCCGGAGCGGGAGAAATGTCCAACTTCAACTGGGCTGTGGAGACAGAATGGGAAAGGGAGAGAGTGTAGAGGGAAGTAAAGAAAAAGAAAAGGTGATATTTATTTGAAACACAAGTGGCGTTCATTTACTAAATATGTTCTATTCATGTCTGACTTTTCTTTATTTAAATGTAATTAATTTATTTAAATTTTTTGTATTCATTTATTGTATTTAATTGTAATTTATTTATTTAAATTTTTTTTTATTCATTTATTGTATTTAATTGTATTTAATTGTATTTATTTTATTTATTCATTTTATTTTTTTTAAAGTGGTTCACATTTCCAAAAGCAATTCAACTACTCTGACGCGACATGACTGTACCTGTGATGGGTCGGAGTCTCCTCAGCACTGAAGAAGGCCTTCTCATGTCGGCTAAGAACTTGTACAGGTCCTCATCACTCAGTCGGTCCCCCTCCTAAAAACTCACAAGGACAACGTATAAATATCTCATTCATAAGCTGAATGTGTGTGATAAGTAAGAGGACATATCCCTCTTCATATGTGTATGTGCAGCCTAATCAGTGCATTAAAAAAACAATATGTCTGATACATAACACGTCTGATGTATTATATTAGACTTATAAATATGTGGTTGTGGAGACCTGTTTGAAAAAGTTGGTGATGGTAAGTGTCGCCGGTCTAAATCCCGTCAGACTGCACGACTCATCTCCACTGGTGGTCCTCTCCAGGGAACGCCGTCCCATGATGCTCGAGTTCCTTCGTTCTGACCATGAGCCTTTTCTCTCTGTACACAGGAAGAAGAAAGAAAAAAACATTTTTAAAACTTAAAATTCTCCATATTTTTGGCCCCATGTGACAAAAAAACATACATTTCTCTGTGATCTGCCTAGCAACAAAAACGGCAGCCGCCGCAATCAGCATGAAAGGATACCCTGTGAGGTCAACGGTTAGACAAACACCAAAGGTCAAACTCAAAATAACACACCGAGGGTCGATATGGAATGATGATTTGCTCTCTGTTTGAATTTCCCCTCGTGCTATTTGTTGTCGGCCCACGAGCCGAATGCGTGGACACATGTGTTGCATTTTGTTTTAGAAAGTAAAATATTTTTTAGGGGGCAATTCTTTCCCCCACTGACTGAAATCCACGGCATTTAAAAAATAAATTGGGGGCACTTTTTTAAACTTGTGAAATCACATTTAACCTTTGTTTAAAAATAATAAATATACTTATTTAGGCTTACAATATATGAGCAATTTTCATAAAAATGAGAAGAATAAGACTGATTTTTTTTTTACAAAAATCAGACAATCATATTTAATTGTATTCTTATTTCTTTTTGGTTATCTCTTGTTATTATATATTTTAAACAACTATTACAAATTATATATTTTTATTTTTTTATAATAAAAAAATATATTTATAGATTTTGTGTGTGTACCTACCTAGTAGTCAATACAGATAGGACACACACAACAAAGAACACAAACAAAAACGCTATTAAATTATCTGAATTATTAGAGGAAGTTATGGGGGCGTGTGTTGTCCCTCTCCTCGTGATATCAGGGGCAACATTACATTTCTTAGGGGCAGTTTGACCTTTGCCCTCGTGTATTTCCGACGCTGGCCGACACCCAAACACCAAACTGAGATCACTGTATGTTTACATGTTACAATCTAAAAGAGTTGTTTAAATAAAAGGTGAATATCAGACCCGTGAGGCTCATCTCCAGCTCCGTGTCTCTCTCCAGACTTCCAGCGCTGTTCACGATGTTCATCAGGTGGATGGCGGTCCAGGCGAAGGGCATGCGGTACCGACCCAGACGTTGGCAGAACTGCTCCGATTGGCCGCGGAGCTTCTCCAACTTCTCTTTATTCTACAAGGGGGAAAAAACATGTTTACATATATATATATATATACAGGACTGTCTCAGAAAATTAGAATATTGTGATAAAGTTCTTTGTTTTCTGTAATGCAATTAAAAAAACAAAAATGTCATGCATTCTTGGATTCATTACAAATCAACTGAAATATTGCAAGCCTTTTATTCTTTTAATATTGCTGATTATGGCTTACAGCTTAAGAAAACTCTAAAATCCTATCTCATAAAATTTTAATATTTCCTCAGACCAAGTAAAAAAAAAGATTTATAATAGCTGAGTGTTTGTCAAGGCTCAGGAAACCCTTGTAGGTGTTTCGAGTTAATTAGACAATTCAAGTGATTTGTTTAATACCCTACTAGTATACTTTTTCATGATATTCTAATATTTAGAGATAGGATATTTGAGTTTTCTTAAACTGTAAGCCATAATCAGCAATAAATCAGAATAAAAGGCTTGCAATATTTCAGTTGATTTGTAATGAATCCAGAATGCATGACATTTTTGTTTTTTTAATTGCATTCCAGAAAATAAAGAACTTCATCACAATATTCTAATTTTCTGAGACAGTCCTGTATATGCAGTTTATGTATGCACTTATTCATAAAACTTGATTATTAAATTGTACAATATTTAGATTAGCATTGACTGGACCAGTGGTGTCATTTTAAAACTGAACATGTGCCTAACATAATAATACTAATAATAATAATAATAATAATAATAATAATAATAATAATAAAAAAATTTAAGAACATACTTATTTTCTGTAAAAGTATTATAATAATAAGAATTCACCTGAGACATGCCTCAAAAGGTTTTATGTGGCATTTTTGTCTCCTGGATCGTGGTCTACAAACTATTCATTGAATGTGTTTATGTAACTCTGTAATACTTCATTCTGGTCACATGACATCTATTCTTCTGTCCATCCTGGAGAGGGATCCTCCTCTGTTAAAGGGTTTTTTCCTATTTCTTTGGGGAGTTTTTTCCTGCTCTGATGTGAGGTCAAAGTTCAGGGATGTCGTATGTGTACAGATTGTAAAGCCCTCTGAGGCACATTCCTAATTTGTGATATCGGGCAATACAAAATAAACTGAATTCAATTTAGCGTCTCATCCACATGGATCATACCTTGGCAGCGTCGGACTCTTTGAAGACCATGTAGGGCTCGGCACACTCTCCAATATCACCTTGCTGCAGCACCTTTTCGAGCTGCAGACAAAGCACATGCATTCAGTTACCTCACACACACACACACACACACACACACAGCAATAAGGTCTTCCGTTCCAGCGGCAGTTCGTTTTTTTAATGAGCACCTTTAGGTTTTAAATGTTTTAATTTAGCATCTTTCTGATGGTCACGTTAATGGGGCACCTTGTTTTTTTTGCCGTGTTTCTTGTCTGTTGTGTCTATTTTTTGTCTGCATGACTTGTTGGTGGCTAACGAGTTTTCCCCACTGGGAATTAATAAAGTTTTCTATCCACTAAATAGTTTGGTTTGACCTTTTCTATCTTTTTTTTACCCCCTCAATGTTGGCAAGATTCTTGGGAAAACGTTCCCAACTGCTCTAAGCCTTGCACGTGTTTTGCATCTTCACAAATCTGAGACGCATCATCTATATACAGGACTGTCTCAGAAAATTAGAATATTGTGATGAAGTTCTTTATTTTCTGTAATGCAATTCAAAAAACAAAAATGTCATGCATTCTGGATTCATTACAAATCAACTGAAATATTGCAAGCCTTTTATTCTTTTAATATTGCTGATTATGGCTTACAGCTTAAGAAAACTCAAATATCCTATCTCTAAATATTAGAATATCATGAAAAAGTATACTAGTAGGGTATTAAACAAATCACTTGAATTGTCTAATGAACTCGAAACACCTGCAAGGGTTTCCTGAGCCTTGACAAACACTCAGCTGTTATAAATCTTTTTTTTACTTGGTCTGAGGAAATATTAAAATTTTATGAGATAGGATTTTAGAGTTTTCTTAAGCTGTAAGCCATAATCAGCAATATTAAAAGAATAAAAGGCTTGCAATATTTCAGTTGATTTGTAATGAATCCAGAATGCATGACATTTTTGTTTTTTGAATTGCATTACAGAAAATAAAGAACTTTATCACAATATTCTAATTTTCTGAGACAGTCCTGTATATTTGCAAAATCAGACTCGGCGAGAGAGGTCGTAACCGTCTGACCTTGATGACGAGGAAGACATCTTGGGAAGGGTAGGAGATGGAGAAAATGGCGGAGCGTGCCAGCGTGGAGATGGCTGCCGTCTGAACGTGCGGACGCAGCATCCCCTTCGTCTGCTCCGAGTTCAGGTCGAAGAAAAAGGTCTCCGATATCTGAGGGACACAAAGAAATTGGGGGCACTTTTTGAAACTTGTGAAATAACATTTAACCTTTGTTAAAAAATAATAAACATACTCATTCAGGCTTACAGTATATGAACATTTGTCATAAACATGGCAATAATAAGACTATTAGCCATTTTTTACAGATTAAAAGTGTTTTCTTAAATTCTTTAAGAAAAAAAAATCATGTTCAATTTGATTCTTATTGCTGTGTGATTATATATTGTTATTCCTTTTTTTTAAACAACTATTCAAAATTATAACATATATCTTTTTTTTGTTAGAATTACAAATTATTTGTATTGATTTTTGTGTGTGTACCTACCTAGTACAGGCAACACAGATAGGACACACACAACAAAGAACAAAAACCAAACGCTAATAAATTATCATAATTATTAGAGGACATTATGGGGGCATTTTCTGCCCCTCTCCTCGTGATATCAGGGGCAAAATTATATTTTAATTTTTTGCCCTTTGCCCTGGTGTGTTTCTGACGCTGTGTTCAACGTAATCCATTTGCCATGACAGCCATTTGTATTCAATCCTAATCTTTGAGTGACTGGCTGCGTTACAAGCAACCTGACTTCTTCCTTGTAGTGTCTGACAAACACGATAAAACATCCGTAACAAATGGCCCACTTGTTAAAGTAATGGAGCTCCTGTGCAGAGCAATATATATATATATATATATATATATATGAGAGATTTATTTATCAAGACGACTGCTACCCTCTAGTGTTTGTCGGCGGAGAGAACCAGCAGTGGATGATCTGCTTCAGATAGATAGATACAGTTTATGATTTAACGGCATTCCTACAAGCATAACAGGGCCACAACATAAACTTTTATAGTCCACTCATCAAATTCAACCGTTGGCCTCCCGACCCATCTGAGCGCTTTTGCAGAAGTGACGCGACAACTCTTCAGGGCCGAGGAAAGCACAACAGCTTACCTTTTTCTTTTCCTTGACGTCGTATAAGGCCAAACTTGCAAATATCGGTTCGATTTCGATCTCGAACCTTTCAAGGGAAGAGGGGGGGGGGGGGGGAGAGAGTGGGTCAGCAGAAAGCAGCGGTTAAATAAAAAAAGAGTTAAAGGCTTTTTCTTCTGTCCACTACTTACTTCAAGGACAAGCACTTGACGAGTAGCCTCTGGCCAAAGTGTTCTTTGGGTACTTCAGGCACACAGTGGCGTTCAATGGGCTCCTCCTGGACGTTCAGACATACAGAAAACACGAAAAAAATCAAGTCGACTGTGAAAGTTATTTAATTACAAAGAAGATCTCCGACACCTTGGTTCAAAACTGAGAAGATTGAATGCAAAAGCGGTGCGAATTTTTCGCGTGCGGACGCTAATGGTTGTGATAGAAGCGAAAAATTCGCTCGACGCCGAGTTGCGACAGCCAATCAGCGTTGAGATGCTCCTCCGTTGGTGGATCTAACTGCTGCTCTAGTGGCGCTGGAAGAGACATTCATTCAGACGTAGCGGTGAAAGTCACCGAGCTGTGTGAGCCTACAGGTGATGTCATGTATAAATATATATATATATTAATGTTATGGACCCAAACACGAGGGCGTTAGATGTTCCGATGTTTTGTGGGACGTCCTCAACAAGTATAAAGCAGAACTAGTGGTTAGTTCTTGCGTGGTGGATGAAGGAGATGATAACTGTTTCCACGGAGATAAGCCCCGCCCCCTCTCAGGCGCGAATGAAGCGAATGACGCGAATAAGCCACAAATGGTCAAGGGGGGGAATTGAACTCGCAGAGGTTCCCTGAAGGCATCGTCGGACTGAACCAGGAGTCACGTGACGCTCCGGCCTCCCTTTTGAACTTGACGTATGAACTCTGGAGTCGGTACGTTCATATTTCAGCCGCCGTATTTATTCAGTTATTATAGATTTTTATTATTTTCTCAACATGCAGATTTTATTTTTGTGTTTGAGAAATGTTTAAAACAAATGTTTTGTTGATAAATAAATAAATCTCTCTATGGTCAATGGTCAAGCGAGTAAACTCACGCGAGTAAAGCGCTGTTGGTGTTACCTACGGAACTTTTACACACGGTTACAAAATGTACATACTGGCAGAAAAAAAGGGGCGTTCCGGCTAAATGAAAACAAAGTTCACACGTGTACCTCGTCGAGGGCCGGGTGCAGAGCGAAGAGCTCGCGGTGGCGGTTGGCCTTGCGGTGCTCCTCGTTGTGCCGGTCGATCTCCTCGTTGGGGGCGCGGTCCAGGAGGTGAGGCAGGAGGGCGTCGGGGAGGGAGTTCTTCAGGTCGAAGATGCTGCAGGCCCAGCTGCCGCGCGGGGTGTCGTCTATGGACATCGACCGCCGCTTCAGGTCATCCTGAAACAACAAAAATGTACATCGTTCTGTCATCAACCTGAAATAGATGTCAGTCAAATGGGGGGGGGGGGGGGACAGACATTTGAACCACTGAATCACGTCTCATAGGGTCTGAGCATCTGGCTGTGTCTGATGCTTCCTGCTGATGCCCCTCCTCTCCTCTCTACCTCCACCCGTCTCATGGATCTTGGAGGTCTGGATCGTGGTCCATGCCGACTACGAGCTATTCACACACACTCTGTCATATTCATTGAATGTGTTATAACTCTGTAACGCTTCATTCTGGTCACATGACGTCTATTGTTCTGTCCATCCTGCAGAGGGATCCTCCTCTGTTGCTCTCCTGAAGGGTTCTTCACTTTTTTCCCCTGTGAAAGGTTTTTTTTCTATTTCTTGGGAGTTGTTCCTGATCCGATGTGAAAGGTCAAAGGTCAGGGATGTCGTATGTGTACAGGTTGTAAAGCCCTCTGAGGCACATTTTTTTGTATAGCCCAAATTTGTGATATTGGGCTGTACAAAATAGACTGATTTGAATTGAACGCGTACCTGGTCATCCTGGTAGCTGCTGCTGTCCGGCATCTCATCGGCCTCAAACACCTGCTTGGGGAGGCCTTTCTGACGCTCCTTCTGCTTGTCCAGAGTGTTGGGGTTGAAGCCCGTACCAAGCTTGTGGTATCTAACGGGAAAGAATAGCCCTATTAATGCTTCCAATCATCACTTTTTACAGCTACAGTGTCAATTGACAGCGAGGCCTTACTTCCTGTTGACGACGGCCCAATCTTCTGTGTAGGATCGGACGCAGTCTCTGACGTGAGCGTCCGTGTCCCTGAAGGCAGACGAGACTCAAATCAATCAAACGAGCTCTTTGTTCAGACTTCATAAATACATTTGTCTCGGCGAACAAAAAGACGACAGGCTATCAGAACGATGTTATTTAATCTTCTTGCAACGCGTGCGACGCCTCTCCTGTCACACCACGGGAGAGCCGAAAGTTACAGGAAGTGATGACGTGAAGCCTTTCGTCTTCAGCGGCGACGTGACTGAACAACAGCGTTCAGCAAACTTTTGAATAATGTTCGCCGCCTCGAACCTAAAGTCGACATGACCTCCAAAAAAGTTTTAAAAAGCAATAACGTCAAGGTAAGAAAAAAAGAAAACGATAACGTCGTGAAAATCACCATTCTTTCATTTATTTTGATAGGTGATTTTTAAGTTTTAAAAAAAGCCTCATGGCCATGTGGCATAGCATTTGAATAAATTTAAATTATAATTTAAATTATACGCATTTTAATAGAGATGGAAAGTGAAAAAAAAGAAGAAAAAGACCAAAAAAAAGACAAAATAATAATAAAATAATAATAATAATAATAAAAATAATAAAAGACAAGTGCTCATAATATATTTTGAAATTTCAATATTCCCAGTTCTAATTCAGAATCAGGTATTATTATCTATAATTAGATTGCTGAACACTTATGAATTCAAGTTATCAAGTTAGTTTAGTATTTATTTAAAAAAAAGAATATACATTTAGTAGCGAGGGTGATAGCTAGTTAATGCGTTCTTCATTTGTGGTGTGATGAACATTAAACTCACCAAATTTATGATCGTGGCTTTACATCCACATTTTACCGCTCAGGCTAAAAATAAGCGAGCGTAAGTTGCGCGTTCTGCGATCAGGAGCATGACGACCAGCTAGCTGCGGGAAATAAGTCGAGAGCCGAGTGAGTGAAGCGAGTGAAGCTGTTCATGACCACCTTTCTTCTTTCTTTCTTTCTTTCACTCACTTCCAAAACAAAAGCACGTGACATCGAGGTCTTTACGACCCGAAGGTCGCGGCGCTCGTGCAAAAAAACACTACCGGCCTCGTCCACAGGGGGTCGCCAAAGTCGACACACTATGATAGTACGTGTTCGTTGCTTTAACTCCACCGACTGCCGCTGCACCGCATTCAGTATTTCACCCCTCACCCTTCCTCCGGGACCGCTGGCGCCACCGTGCGACACTCCCTGGGCGTGTGGATGACCTCGATGTCATCCGGGGGGAACTCGATCAGATCTCTCAGGGGACCCGACTCGACGATGGGAGGGTGAGTGATGAGGTAGTCCTCAAAATCCACCGGCTCCACGGCCTCTGTGAGGGGGACCTGGTGAGCGATGAGAGGGGAGGGGGGAGAGAAGAGAGACACATTGTCAGTTCTCCTGTCTGCACCTCTTTTTTTCTTATTTTTAAATGTACATACATGTCATGTCAAAGTCTTAAAAGTCTTCATCTTTCAGGGGATTTATTCCCCACATAATGAATCTGAGGAAATATCAGTCAGTCATGCTATGATACAGGTTCAACATATAGAGGGGGGGGGGGGGAATTTATGTTGTATGAGTCATCTTTCCAAAACTTCTAATGATGAAAATCACTTCAAAGATGTTTGTGATTTTATATTTGTGGTTCAGTTTGTGTGTGAAAATGTGTTTATATGTTCGTCTCCGGCTTTCTTTTTGACTCTCTGGAGGAATTTGAACATGAATCCTTTTTAGATGTTTAATTAAAAGCCGACTGCAGCCATAATTAGGGAGGAGAGAGATATTTACTGGTGTTGTGGCTCAGGGCTGCAAACTTATTGTCGGGCCTCGTGTGTGTTGGTATAACATAGCAGACAGCTCATACGTCTCTGTGTGTGTGTGTCTGTGTGTCTGTGTGTATGTGTGTGTGTGTGTGTGTGTGACTGTGGAACACACCAGACACCAGAATCGTATTTGGGTAAATGTGAAAAACCAACAGTGTCTCAATTGTTGACGTCTTGAGACGCGTCGTTGTAACGTCTTCGTTGTTCTTAGAGTCTGCAGCAGCTGTCACATGACCTCACATCTCAAGCTGTCACATGACCTCACATCTCAAGCTGTCACATGACCTCACATCTCAAGCTGTCACATGACCTCACATCTCAAGCTGTCACACGACCTCACATCTCAAGCTGTCACATGACCTCACATCTCAAGCTGTCACATGACCTCACATCTCAAGCTGTCACATGACCTCACATCTCAAGCTGTCACATGACCTCACATCTCAAGCTGTCACATGACCTCACATCTCAAGCTGTCACATGACCTCACATCTCAAGCTGTCACATGACCTCACATCTCAAGCTGTCACATGACCTCACATCTCAAGCTGTCACACGACCTCACATCTCAAGCTGTCACATGACCTCACATCTCAAGCTGTCACATGACCTCACATCTCAAGCTGTCACATGACCTCACATCTCAACGGCTGCCAGATGAGACTCACCGTGGTGCTCGCCGCGGTCCCCACGTTGAGGTTCTTGAAGAGTTGCGGGGACCCACCGTACTGACCGGCTATCTGCTTCCTGACCTCTGCTGCCACAGTCCTGAACACAGAGGAGCGAGAGGAGGGTTTAGGGGTGGAAGAAGAGGGAGAGGAGGGTTGAGGGATGGAAGAAGAGGGAGAGGAGGGTTTAGGGATGGAAGAAGAGGGAGAGGAGGGTTTAGGGATGGAAGAAGAGAGAGAGGAGGGTTGAGGGATGGAAGAAGAGAGAGAGGAGGGTTGAGGGATGGAAGAAGAGGGAGAGGAGGGTTTAGGGATGGAAGAAGAGGGAGAGGAGGGTTGAGGGAATGTTATTCTTATTTCTTTGTGGTTATTTATTGTGATTACATTTCTTTATACAACTATAAACAATTATAACTTATTTCTTAGTTTTTTTATAATTAATGTATGTATAACTTACACTCCCAGGTGTGTTATTTGTTGCCCCCCTATTGGCTGAGAATACACAGAACACTTAAAGCTTCACAGCACATTTTACCTTCGAATTCAATCAAAAACATCCAGTCCTAAAAATAAGTGATATAGAGCATTTTGCTGCAAAAAGGGCATACAAAATAAAAAATAAAAATAAAAAACTACTCGATTGGAATATTCCTTCATTTCAGAATCAAACTGTTATTCCTGGGGAACAGGAAGAAGAAGTTAAATGTTAAAACTAAAGTGGCGAATATATTTGAATATATTGTATTGTGAGATGTTTCCTGGTTTCAATCCAAAGTGACACTCGATGTCTCTGTGAGATTTGAAATAAATCAACATATTGAACGCCCTCCTTTATAGTTCTGATACAAATACATTAAGCGTTTAAAGATTAGGCTTCCGAACTTCAAGATGAAACTTTATTTTAATCCGCAATTTATGATTGTCTCTCCGCGCCTCACGGCCTGATGCTGCGTCGCTTCGGACAAAGTCGTATATTACACCCAGACACACATAAAAAGCTCTGGAGCCCAGCGGTCAGCACAAAGCTCTCGCTGTTCAACAACTGCGGTTTCCACGCTCGCACACAGGTCCTTTAAATCACCGCAACCACCAGAACCACTCAGAGCGTCGCCTTGAGCAGAACAACAACGCAGCAAGCAGACGCCCAAAGCGACACAAACAAATAACACGAATGAACCGAGGACAAAGGGGCCGGACGCGGGAGACACCTGGTGATGTTAGGACAGGTAGCACACAGGCTTTATGGCTGTAACAAGTATGATTAATTATGGTTATTCAATAAACTCTGTCGGGGTTCATACACATGTTGACCAGTGGACTTTAAGCCAAATTTCCATGACCCAAAAAGTTTTTAAATCTCGGTTTAGACATGAAAAAGTGAGAAAACGTCGTATTTAAACTAACAATGAGAATCCCAACGCATACAGTAAATAACCTGAAATGACTCAAATGAATGAGACAATAGTTTGATTAAAAGAAGAAATATTTATGTCTTTTGAGTTAAGGTGCGTTCACTTGCAGTGGGAAAAAATTATAAGTATAAAAGAGCGTATGCCGGCTTATATTTTGAGCGTCATTTAAAAATAAAGCATATTCATTATTTAAAACTAAATGTAAATGCACATATGAATATAACAATTTCCATGACTTTTCCAACATTTTGGGGATGTTGTTTTTTTCCCAGGACTTTTTCCAGGAAATACGCATTTTTTTAATTCCAGGACTTTTCCAGGTTTACCGTACGCACCCTGGACAGGTAGCACACAGGCTTTATGGCTGTAACAAGGATGATTAACTATGTTTATTCAATAAACTTTGTCGGGGTTCATACACATGTTGACCAGTGGGTTTCCAGAACTTTAAGCCAAATTTCCATGACCCAAAACGTTTTTTAATCTCGGTTTAGAGATGAAAAAGTGAGAAAACGTCGTATTTAAACTAACAATGAGAATCCCAACGCATACAGTAAATAACCTGAAATGACTAAATTGATTAAAAGAATAAACATTTATGTCTTTTAGGTTAAGGTGCGTTCACTTGCAGCGCGGAACATTCGCGAGTATGCCGGCTTATATTTTGAGCGTTATTTTTAAAAAAGAAGCATATTCATTATTTAAAACTAAACGTAAATGCGCATATGAATATAACAATTTTCCATGACTTTTCCAACATTTTGGGGACATTTTTAAATTCCAGGATTTTCCTAGGTTTTCCATGACCGTACGCACCCTGGACAGGTAGCACACAGGCTATATGGCTATAACAAGTATGATGAACTGTGTTTATTCGATACGCTTTGCGTCATAACCAACGAACTGCCTGTCTTCATCTCTCTGAAATACCCTGAAAAGCAATAATCACAATACCTACTTCACAGTGATGGTGGTGAGCATGGTTTAGGTGGCATCCAGTCAGCAATGATGCAAAACCACACACGTCTGACCCGAGTCTGGTTCCCCTAAAGCCACGACCGTTCTGCGTCCATCGGCAAAAAAATACAAGGTTGGAAAATAAAGGCGGTTTAAGCTTATCTTCTTCAGACGGAAGGTACAGTGACAGCTGCGTGCGAGTTCAAGATTAACTTAGCTTTCAATAACATGATAACGTACCGGAGTGGAGGTCCAGCGGCCTCCGCAGAGCAAAAGCACCGAACCCACGAACACATTCCACAGTCCTCCACCGACGCCTCTCGCCGAGCTCTCGGCGCCGGTCACCTAAACAAACAGCCCTCTCTATCTCCGAGATAATAATAACACTAATAACTCCCGGGACAATCGTAATATAGGAGAACAGGTCAACTGAGACATGTGAGGGTAAACTTATGGTCGTTTTTAGTCACTTAATAAAACATGTCATAGAAGAAAACTAACTTCCATTCCTAAAATTCAGCACACTGTAAAAAAATAATTTAAAAAAAGGTAGAATTGAGGCACTCCTTTCCGTTGGGTGTAGGGCTGCAACAACGAATCGATAAAATTGATAAAAATCGATTATTCAAATAATTAGCAACGAATTTCGCGCGATTATTACGGCACTTTTTTATCCGATTAATCTAAAAAATAATCAACAGATTAATCGATTATCAAAATAATCGTTAGTTGCAGCCCTAGTTGGGTGAATAAAGGCCGTGAGAAAAGTTATATTATTTAAAGTTTTCTGGCATCTCGGCCTCGTCTCAACAACCTGCCACGAGACGAGGACTTCTCAATCCACGCAAGTCAATATGAAACTCTCAAAACAGGTGAACATCCTACATGACCACAAGCAGACACGACTTCAGAATCCAGCCCATAATATGCATAATAACCCTAGTTGCATGCCAATTGGATAAACATTGACCGTGCTATGGTAAAAAAGAAGATTTTTACCTTTTCATGACCTTGACCTTGACCTTTGACCCGATCGATCCCAAAATCTAATCAAATGGTCCCCGGATAATAACCAATCATCCCACCAAATATCATGCGATTCGGTTTAATACTTTTTGAGTTATGCGAATAACACGCATACAAATAAATAAATAAATACACGGCGATCAAAACATTACCTTCCGCATTTTCAATGCGACGGTAAAAACTCCTGGGACAATCATAATATAAGAGATCCAGTCAACTGAGACATGTGAGGGTAAACTTCTGGTCATTTCTGGTCACTTATTGTCCAGCAAACTAACTTCCATTGCAAAAATTCAGCACACTTACAAAAAAAAAAGTAGAATTGAGGCACTTCTTTCCAAAAAGCAAGAGAAAAGTTATATTATTTAAAGTTTTCTGGCATCTCGGCCTCGTCTCGTGTCAACAACCTGCCACGGAAACAACTTTAGACACAACTTTAGAATCCAACCCGTAATATAAATTGAAAAATGACCCCGGGCCTCAACTAGATTAACATGTCTACGAGAGAAAAACAGAGAAGATCATGCGTATGCCTTCTGTAAAATAATCTGTTTGTTTATCAATCAATCAAACTTTTATTTCAGACTCACAGTCCAAATAGTACAAAACACTAAATAGCTGTATCAACGTCTCCACAGCAGGTAGCGCGTGGTACTAAGCTTTATGTTTGATAAAACCATGATGATTTATTTTTCGGAGTCATCAACCCGGCGTATGAATAGATGTATAATAAGATTTCTTAAAAACAGCTTGTAAAGTATTAACACCTACAGCCTCAACATTTCCCTGGCTCACTGGCTCCACTCCATCTCGGTCTCTTCGGATATCCCTCCTCTCCCAAAACTTGTACATAACCAGGGTTCTTACACATTTTGACCAATGGATTTCCATGACTTTTCCATGACTTTTCCATGACTTTAAAACAAATTTCCATGACCAAACTGAAACCTCGGTATAAACATAAAAAATGTAGAACATTTTGCGTATTGAGAATGTACGCCGGCTTATATTTTAAGCGTCTTTCTTTAAAAAAAAACATAATAATTATTTCAAACTCGGCGTAAATGAACATGTGATTATAACACATTTCCATGACTTTTCCAAAACTTTTATGATTTAAGCAGAGCTGCCAACTTTTCAAAAAACCTTGGAGTGAGATTTTGTCGGGGGTGACCAAAATGTTGCCGCGCACGCAGCCACACATGTCGGTGGCTCAAATATCAGGAAATTTGAATTAATTTGGCGTACCCATGTTGTACCCTGCAAAGGGTCTTTTACGAGGCATCTTTACTTCCTTAAAAATGTAAATGTTTTTTAATAACTCTACTCTCATTTACAAAGAACATGACTAATTCTATTGCACAAATGTCCTGTCTTTATGTTAAATTCTTTAGAATACATGTTACTTGTTCAAAGAGCTGTTTGGACATTTTTTGAGAGGGTCCTTTTCCTAGGTCTGCAAATAAAAATATAAATGCTATGTGGGCAGCCTTAATAAACAATGCTATGATGTGTCGAGCATGCAGTATACCAAGAGGTTAACAAGGTGCTCTCCTGCTGCTTGTTATGACAGCTGAGTTTACATCACCTCACAAAATCACACGCACAAACACAACGCATTATTTCTTTCAAGATTTAAAGTTTAAGAGAGTGAGTACTTAATTGAACCACATGTCATTACGTTTTTTTTCCATGACTTTTCCAGGCCTGGAAATGACCATTTTAAAATGCCATGACTTTTCCAGGCTTTCCATGACCGTACGAACCCTGGATAACAGTCTCTCCAGAAGGGTGTAGAATGTTATTCCATCCAGTAAAGATGTCAGACACTGAGGGAAAACCACCGAACCGAGGACCAGATCCTAGATCAGTTACACATCGCGGTGTCACGGTGGAGACAACCGCAAGTCCATCCATCAAGCACCTGGGAAGCTGCTGTTTGACAGCTCGCACAAAGACCTTTGTTAAAGAGAGATTAACGGACCGAGGAGATTAATACATCGCTATCTGTCTGAGCTGTTAATGGAGGCTTTCGTTTCCAAGTCTTACTGTATTATAATCATCTCGCCGCTTAAAAACACAACTTCAAAGTTCAGTCTCATCTCGACCGTTAGAGCCCATCGTTAGCTTACGTGATAAGATAGCTATAGCTGTCTCACATTTAACGTTTTTTTTTTTTTACATTTACGGTTGCTGGAAATGACCGGGGGGGAAGAAAAAGCCGTTTTGATAAGATACGTGTATTTAAACAATGGTACACCGCCCTCCTTTTGTTCGCATTAAGGGGGAAGGGAGGGAGGGAGAGAGCGAGAGAGGCTAGGCGGCGACGCCGTCTGCCTGGGTGGGTTCTGAGCATCTTGTAGCTTCGCTAGCTGTGGGAGCATCCGGGGCCTTCACCGGGGCTCGGTGGTCTCGGGGCGACCGACGTTAAAGGCGACAGAGTGCTCGGCGCGGGGGGGGGGGGGCTGTCGCGAGCTCGTTCTCTGGGTCTCGAGGCTTCTTCGTTTTTTTTACCTGCTGATTTTTTGGGCGAAGGCTCGGCGTTCAGCCATGGCAGTGGCCGCTGGTGTGCTTTAAAAAAACCAAATTCCCAGGCAGCCAGGCGGGCAGGAGGCAGACTCCGCTTTCCAATCGCTCGCCACGGCCAACAGCGAAGAACGGGAGCACCGGAGAACGGGGACCGTTTACCGTAATGACGGTGACGGTGCGCAACGAAACACACCCCGAAGAAAAGCCGTTGCGCACCGTAATGATTGGCTCCAACAGCGGGACAGCTGTATTTATTCCTGTATTTATTTATTTATATATTCATTTATTTATACATGTATTTAAGCATTTATTTATTTATACATTTATTTGAGCATTTCTTTATTTATTCCTATATTTATTCATGCACTTATTTATTTAAGACATTTTAAGTCCTGCATATGTCTTGTTAACTTAAACCGTTATTTTAAATTCTCAAATTAGTTTTAACAAATCTAATTTGTTTGCATTCGCCAGATTATAATAGATGTATACTTTCAGTAATGTTTTTTATTTGTTGTCAAAGGTTTTTTTGTATTTACTTTATTCACTTTGCAAGTCTTATTCGTATAGCACTCTTCAATAAATAATATCGGATGTTCATTATCTAGTAATTATTTAACCGAAAGATGTGTACAATGTAAAGTTACTGAGAGTATGGGATCACTTTTTGTGGACGAAACAAAATAATACATCTACTGTATAAGCACTGACAAACACACACATACACACACATATAGTTCACAGAATAAAAAGTTATAAATGGCAACTGGAATAATGGAAAATAATAAAACTATAAGTAATAGACGCTTTTTTTAAAGAAAGAAAAATAATCAAAAAACATCTCATTGTCAGTGATCAGTTAAAATAAATATCGCAATGGTAAAATGCCTATGGTATATGTTTATTATGGTGTGTGCATGTTGACTGATGGGTTATTCATTTCAAGGTTTAATAAGAAGTGACGTCATGAATGTGTGTGGCTGCGATAGACGCCTCCATCTCTTTATTCGCTCTTTCTTTATCACAAAAAAAGCATGTTTTGTCACAAGGAATACCTCAAACGAGCGGAGCGTTCATCGACAAACTGTGTTGTTTAACCCCGCCCGCCCGGGACACCTCGATCTGAGCATCGAGCGTCCTCTCTGTCAAACATCGCGAGATCACGAGGTTTTTTCCCCACCTCTACTTCCTCAATATGTAAACATTGGAGACTGCAGGCAGGCTCGAGTCATGGGGACGATACCCCGCGTTAAACTATTGACATTACAACAACATACGACGTAGTAACGTTTCCAAACAGCCACGAGGCGGCCGGAAGTGGAAAAACAAAAAAAACTGGAAATTCCAAGGTAAGTTCCAAGGTAACGACTTGCACACTTGCGAGCTGTGGTTTAGTGTTATTTACCTTTATGAAGTGATACGAGTCCCGCCAACTATCCCCACTGTGCGCGTGCATGTGTGTGTGTCGTGCACCAGGGCTCGCGCGCTGCAGTTTGGGAATGGGTTGCATTCCCTGCTCGTCCAAATGGAGAATAAAGGGAGCGACGAGGTGGAAACGTTGAAGACAAAGTTCGTGTCTGTGTGGCACAATGTGAAATACAGTAAGTAATGTGCTTCAGGCCAACACACACACACAAACACACGAGCACACACTTATCATGCATTCCTGCTCTGCTGTTTCAACCCGTCCACATAACTTTCAATCTTATTTTCTTGACTTGAGTTACTTAAAATGGAACAAGTATATACAAGTGAAATCAAAATCTTCTTTATTTATCAAGTATTTAAACAAATAAAATACATGTGACCTTTTGTTGCCTTCATTATACGTGCACAACAAGTATAAGTAAAGTGTATGTTACAAGACTAATTTCCAAGAAAATAGACATCCAGCTAAAAACAGGGACAACTAGAATGGGCACTCGGTAGAGAGCATATCACAAGATTGGGCATTGAATTATGAACATTTTGGCATCAGTTGCATGCCAATTGGACAAAATGTATCGTGCTATGGTAAAAAAAAGAGTTTGACCTTTCCATGACCTTGACCTTTGACCCGATTGATCCCAAAATCTAATCAAATGGTCCCCGGATAATAACCAATCATCCCACCAAATTTCATGCGATGCAAGAACATTTTGACCTGTTCATGACCTTTGACCTTGACCTTTGACCCGATCGATCCCAAAATCTAGTCAACTGGTCCCCGGATAATAAACAATCATCCCACCAAATTTCATGCGATTCGGTTCAATACTTTTTGAGTTCTGCGAAAGATTTTGACCTGTTTTTGACCTTTGACCCGATCGATCCCAAAATCTAATCAACTGGTCCCCGGATAATAAACAATCATCCCACCAAATTTCATGCGATTCGGTTCAATACTTTTTGAGTTCTGCGAAAGATTTTGACCTGTTCATGACCTTTGACCTTTGACCCGATCGATCCCAAAATCTAATCAACTGGTCCCCGGATAATAAACAATCATCCCACCAAATTTCATGCGATTCGGTTCAATACTTTTTGAGATTTGCGAATAACACGCATACAAATAAATAAATAAATAAATAAATACACGGCGATCAAAACATAACCTTCCGGCATTTTCAATGCGAAGGTAACAAAGCTGAACCAAGACATTCAAACATAAATAAATAAATACTGTGTGTGTGTATATATACACAAGTCAGAGTAGATCAACAACATGTATTGCAGACACAAGAGTCGTAAACAAATAAAAACAAGCATCCTAATTCAATGAGGCGACAACACACTGCCGTTGAGTCAGCCCTTAAAATAGCTCGTTGTCCTTCTGTCCATATTCCAGTGTGTGATTCTTTCAGAGGGACTACAGTCGTATATATATAAACCACTTTATTATCTACCTTTTTAGGTAACAGGAAGGAAAAGCAAAATATGTAGTCGGTTGGATAAGAAAAGTAAGTAGGTCGAAATCTTGGGACTGACCGAGATGATATTTGAATAATGGGTGCTGTGTAGAGGATGGGTGCTCAATGGCATGACGCATTACAAGAGGAGACCAATATGGTGGAAAATAAGGAAAGACACCATAGAACAGGTATACGGTGACTTACTATAAACACTGGGCACAGGTGTTCCCAGTTCAGCTTAACAGTGACCCCCAACCACATCGACTGTCACCTGCAACACAGAGACTCAGAGACACAGCCAAAAGTCGCCTCAAATATATCAAGTTTTCTTTCTTTATTGTGTATCTTTTAGGTTGGGCTCTGAAATCAAAGACCTCCTTCAGTAGAAATTCCCCGGTGCTTCTCCTCGGAAAATGTTACCACTTTAAGGTCGAAGGTAAAGGTGCACACGCACACCAACGTACACAATGATAGCATCATGTGCATACTGTTATTGTCCATTGGAACTGTAAGACACATTATAAAGACACACATTTCAGATTAATATGCGGGGATCACAAATTATGACAAAACGAATGTAAAAACACAGGATGAAGGCGTCGCCATTCAGGCCGTTAACCAGGATATAAGCGTGGGGAAATATGACCTGCGTCATTATTTTTATTTTTTTTGGTGCATAGCCATTTTTGCCAAAAAAATAAATAAAATTATAAAGAATGTGTTTTTTTTTACAAAATTCAAAATGGCTCTTATGGTCATAATGTTATTTTTTGTAGAGCAGGTTCAAGCGGACATGCATGACAAATTTCAAGACAATTGGCGATTGGGGGCAAAAACTGCGGGCTTTTGAACGTACAATAATTCTAGGGGGCGCTATAGAGACATTTCTTTATAAATAAATATGAAAACTAAATGTTCACCAGTCTGGATATGCATGGGAAATTTCTCTCGGTTGGGTATGACGTATTCGGCCAGTCGATGTTTTTTTGGAGAGATAAATAATAATAATAATAATAATAGCTTTTAGAAAAACAATAGGTTCGTCACAAGGACCCTAATAATGTGAATAATGGTTTGACATGACACACACGCATTCACAAGAGGTCTGAAAATAAATACGTAAATATACTTATAATACCAGTATATTTATTATCTCCACAGGTCACGAGATGAAATAGTTACCCGTACATTCTCAGTGGGTCACGTGTCATTTCCTTCCCCTCCCCCAGATGACGACGGCGTTCCAGAAGCCTCCAACGAAGACTGCGTGATGGGGAACGCCGAGGCTTTCCGGAAGGATTTTGCGTCCCGGGTGTGGCTCACCTACAGGGAGGAGCTGCCCCCTCTGCCCTGCTCCACCCTGACCTCCGACTGCGGCTGGGGCTGCACGCTGAGGGCCGGGCAGATGATGCTCGCTCAGGCTCTTCTTCTGCACTTCCTGGGCCGAGGTGAGTAGAGAGTGAGGAGAGAGTAGAGAGTATATAGTCAGCCACACCTGAGTGATGCTCAAACCCCGAGAATTATCTAAGGGATAGACGGGGAATGCAAAAATACATGTATTCTTTTCAAATATAGGTCAATTTATTTAATGACTTTACTTTTATAAATTTCTAATTTAATGATTAAATCATTTATTCACACATCTGCACTAATTATTTTTTTTGCACAGGTTGCACGTTATTGTTTTGAAAATGTATGCAGTGTAAAACTCTTTATGGCTAAATATTTGAACTTGTTTGTTTAGTTTTTCACAACAAACAAAGAAATAAGTTATAATTTTTAATAGCTTTTTATTTTTGTTCTTTATTTTGTGTGTCCTAGCTGTATTACCTAAAATCAATAAAATATATTTTTTAATTTGTAAAAAAACAAAGAAATAAGTTATAATTGTTAATAAATTGTAATAACAATAAATAACCACAAAGAAATAAGAATAAAATTGAGTGTGATCTTCTGATTTATGTTTTCTGTAAAAAGAATCTAAGAATAAGCACTTATTGATATTATCTTTAAAATATATCCAGGTTAATTGCAGCCACAATACGCTATTTATTTACCACGGTGCTTTAATTGCACATATATAACTTTATTTGCACATATATAACTTTATTTTGCATAGTTCTAACAAAGTAATTGCACATTTGGTTTACTTGCAATTTTTTTTGTTCTACAATTTGAAAAAGCACAGATTCACTAAAAAGTTATTTCAATAAAAAGTCACCCATAGACCAATTTTATTCCTCCCAAAGTGGGCTTGACAGAAAAAGTTTGAGAACCACTGGGTTAGCTGGACACGTGTTTTTGTGAATAATAAAGCTTCCAAAGTATATATTTGGAGATTATTTACATCGTTTAAGCTCCCAGGTATACTTTTTTTTAAACTACTTCACATGAATGTGGAGATGGAATTGATTTAATTAGCCAAAGCTTTTTTCTAATAATACAGAGATTAAAAAAAGGACAATTTATCCTGCACGGTAACAACAGCGGCTGAAGATGTGGGCAACATAAATATATGGTTTGAACATAAATATATGTTTTGACCTCGTTATAAAGAAATTGCAAAAGTAAATGTGACTACAGATCATTCTAGGTATTTACAAATGGATCCAATGTTAATTATCTTTATTTCCTTTTTCAGTTCAATGTCACTTTTCCAAGCGGGAAGCTAAACTTGTAGTCAGTTTAGACTTCTTCCTCATCCTTAATCTAAAAGGAAAAAGTTTTATTTGAGTTAATGAGTGAATTCCTCATTTATATTGTCTCCGAAGTGTCCCCCGACTTTTACCGCTTCCACTTCAATGAATTGACGGCCAGTTATTTAATGCAGTCATTTAGAAAACAATATTTAAAACTTGTTCTTCTATCCCAATCTAAAATATGTCACTAATGACATATTTCTCTATAAAATGACTAATGGCTACTTAAGGATATTTATTGATCAATTTCACTTTGATTCCCTTTGGATCAAGGTCATTTAGTTAATGCCTTAGACTTCCACTCTGGCCCATTTTATAGCCCGGGCCACTCCCTTTGGGCTCCTCCCCTGTTTGTAAGGCTAAGGCACCGTTAAAGTGAAATACTGGGACACTCAAACTTTTATAATTGAACAGAATGACACCTATTCTGTCTGTTTAAGGCCTAAAAACCTTACGTTTCACAAGTTCTGAGATACTTTTTTTTTTGTGCCTGTTCTAAATTGAACTTAGAGATATCTGGTCAATTCAGGGGAGGAAAATTACATATTTTTTGTTAAAAAATAATAAATATGCTTATTTAGGCTTACAGTATAAGATCAATTATCATAAAAAGGGCAATAATAAGACTTTTAGGCAATAATAAGACTCTTAGGCAGTAGTCTACAGATTCAAAGTGTTTTCTTTCAGAAAACATAAATCAGACGATCATATTCAATTTTATTCTTATTTCTTTGTGGTTGTTTATTGTTATTAAATTTTTTTAAACAACTATTAACAATTATAACTTCTTTTTTGTGAGTACCTACCTAGTCCAGGCAATACAGATAGAACACACACAAAGAACTATTAAAGCTATTAAATTATATAAATTTTGGGGGCATTTACAGTTCTTCAGCCTCATAACATTTTATTTTTATTCTGTATTATTATTATTATCATAATTTAAAAAGGACCATGTACAGCTAAAACTTAAATGTCACCATTTGATGCTCTGTACCAGATTGTAGCTACACTGCTAATTATCATCTGTAGTCCCTTGACAGACCATAATAAACATAAAACAATAGCAAACATAAACAATAACAAACATAAAACAATAACAAACAGTACAGGATAAGACACACACTACAACAGTATATGTGGTAAGAAGAACACAAAATACCCACAATGCAAAGCTACAGTACATTAAAAGTAAAGTAATACATACTATTAAAAGTAAGTAATAAAAACTATTAAAAGTTAGTAATCCGAGCCATAATAAAAGATGTTTTTGTTTAATTATGCTTTTGGTTTGTTCTTGAACGCATCACGTCTCGAGTATACAAAGTTGCGTAACAATTTATAATCTCCGAACAACGAGTGGCATCAGTTTTTTTTCAATTGTCAGTTTGACTTTTATAAAAAATAAAAAATAAAGTTAAAAAAAGAAATTACATTATTTTACATTATTTATTTATTTTTTGGTCTCCTATGTTGATTTCCTAGCTGATGATTTCTCCCCCCGCAGACTGGACCTGGTCGGAGGCGATGACGCTGCAGCCGTTGGACACGGAGACGTGGACCGCCGCCGCCGCCCGCCGCCTGGTGGCCTCCCTGCACGGTTCCCCCAGGCCCCCCTCGGGTCCAGGATCCCCGCCCGCGCAGCAGACCCGGGGATCCGCGGAGGAGGCGGATGCCCATCTGACGGAGATGCACCACCGCACGCTGGTGTCCTGGTTCGGGGACGGACCCTCGGCCCAGCTGGGCCTCCACAGGCTGGTTCACGCGGGCCTGACGATGGGGAAGCGGGCAGGGGACTGGTACGGGCCGGCTGTGGTGGCACACATCCTCAAGTAGGTCTAGAAATGTAGATTTTTTAAAACATCGCCGTTTATATTTCACATTTAATTCAATTTATTTTATATAGCCCAATATCCAAAATTCTGAATTTGCCCTCAGCAGGGCCATGACAGGAGCCCGACTTCTCAACGTCATGTATAGATCTTTTTTATTTTGCTGTTTACAACATTAATAATATTTTTTTGTTCATGGAGTTTATTTTATTTACTTAATTTATTCATTTAATTAATTAAAGTATTGATTCTAAAAGTGTTGCGTTTTAAAAGAGGTATCAAATGAATCAAGCAGACTTTTATATTGAAAATAAACTTATATATTTTTAATGGATAGAATTGTCCGTCATGTATAAATGTTTTTTGTTGTTGCTGTTTACAACATTAACAATATTTTTTTGTTTATTGATTAATACACCTTGGGGTGGCAATTATGTTTATTTTATACATAATTTATTCATTTAATTCATTAAATCAAGTATTTATTGTAAAAGTGTTGTGTTTTAAAAGAGGTATAAAATGAAGGAAGCAGACTTTTATATTGGAGAAAAACATATATATATTTTTTTTAATAGATAGAATTGTCCATCATGTATAAATGTTTTTTTGTTGCTGTTTACAACATTAACAATAATTTTTTGTTTATTGATTAATATGCCTTGGGGTGGCAATTATGTTTATTTTATACATAATCTATTCATTTAATTCATTAAAACAAGTATTTATTGTAAAAGTGTTGCATTTTAAAAGAGGTACAAAATCAAGCACGCAGACTTTTATATCAGAGAAAAACATTTGTTATTTTTTTACTAGTTACATTATTGAAATAATCTATCGGTGCAACAGTATTTTGATGTCAATCAACTGATTAGGTAGAATGGTTTTATCAGTATTAATGTCCTTTATTTCAGCCAGAATTTGGAGGCATTTATATGACGTATTTTAGTAAAGATGAAAAAGCAAAAAAATGGGATAAGATTAGAAAAAATATATATAAATATTCTTTGACGCACTTGTATTTTTCTTAGAATACCTTGTAGAACTTTCTACTGTATAACTCTGACAATGCAGTTGATGGTAATACCCAACATATTCTCCCGATCTCACCTCTATGAACTCTGCATTTGTTAATCTTGTCTCCTCTCTCCTTCTCTCTTGTCTCCTCTCTCCTTGTCTCCTCTCTCTCTTAGGAAGGCAGTGGAGGAGGCGACGGACCCCGGCCTGGCGGCCATCACCGCTTACGTCTCCCAGGACTGCACAGGTATGAAAGATGAGCCCGCTGTCGATAAAAAGATCAAATAAAATAAAAACAGTATACTGGGCAAAACGCCCAAACTGACCGCCCCCCCCCCCCTCCCCTTCTCTCTCTCTCTCTCAGCACCTTTTAGAGGGACTGACAGGAGCCTCACTGTGTCTATTACCCAACAAATACATCAACTCCAAATCTATATAACTATATAACCCCCCCCCCCCCCTCCAACCTCTTCTCAACCCCACGACTTGTTTTTGTTTGTCTTCTCGCTCCAGCCCGAGCGGAAGGAAGCTGGCGTGAGAGCGAGAGCGTTACGAGTTTGATATTAGAGAGAAAGACGGGGAGTGAGTTCAGACACCGAAATACAAAAATGCAGTCAATCAAATTCAAAGTTTAATAATTTTGAAAAACCTGTTCTTCTGATTTTGAAAGTCATTCGTCAATCAAATATGCTGAACGTGCAGTATTTTAAATGGAAGGATTTACTGCTCGCGTCTGTTATATGACTTTACATTTAAATCTCTTTGGGTTTTGGATGTTTGGACTTTATCTTGAACTGTGAGAATTTTTTTTGTGGAAAAAAAATTTGAAATGGAGAAAGGCACAGAGAGAGAGAGAGAGAGAGAGAGAGAGAGAGGTTGGTGTGAATAACAAGATTATTATTTAGCATAATATACCCTTCCTATGAGACAAAGTGAGTTTATGTATTGAACTGTGAGAATAGTTTCATGGACTTTTTTTTTACACACTTCTCTGACTCGTTAGAGACGAAGCAATTACACATTGAATTGGGGGGAAAAAAGTAACCGACATATTAACTTGTGATAAAAATGTAATCGCCAGTTGCAGCCTGTTAATTGTAATTAACGTGCAATTGGAGCCAAAACGGAAGAATACGTTTTTTAAATACCTTTGATTGGGTGATAACGTTTTTTCTGTTCAGTCAGATATTTAAAGATATACTGCGAAATATTTAAAGATGAAAAAAAAGGACATTTATAAGACACACTTGCAGACAATTATGAGAAATAGGAACCGTGCATCGCATACTAAATAAGAAAAGAGGAATATGTTTTTAAATACTTGTGATTGGGTTATAAAGTGTTTTCTGTTCAGTCAGATATTTAAAGACATACTGTGAAATATTTCAAGATAAAAAAGGGACAATTCTGAGATTCTAATTTATAATTTTTTTTATTTATTGCATACAAAATGTTATAAATTAGCCGTCTGTTCATTAACTATAGTTTTCTAATGACATTGATATAATTTCAGATAGTTTGACTGACACGGAAACAGACGAGTGACCTTCATGTGTCATTGATCCCTCACAGTGTACAGTGGTGATGTCATCGATAGCCACAGCAGGGCGCCGAGAGATAGGCAGGCCGAGAGGCCCGATGCCCCTCCTCCCGATGCCCCTCCTCCCGATGCCGCTCCTCGGGCCGTCATCATCCTCATCCCTGTGCGGCTTGGAGGGGAGAAGACAAATCCAGACTATTTTAACTTTACAAAGGTCAGGGAAACATGTAATTACCTTCGCATTGAAAATGCGGAAGGTAATGTTTTGATCGCCGTGTATTTATTTATTTATTTATTTATTTGTATGCGTGTTACTCGCATAACTAAAAAAGTATTAAACCGAATCGCATGGAATTTGGTGGGATGATTGGTTATTATCCGGGGACCATTTGATTAGATTTTGGGATCGATCGGGTCAAACGAACGTCAAGGTCATGAAAAGGTCAAAATCTTCTTTTTACCATAGCGCGGTCAATTTGTATCCAATTGGCATGCAACTAATGCCAAAATGTTCATAATTCAATGCCCAATGTTGTGATATGCGAAGGTGTGTGTGTGTGTGTGTGTGTGTGTGTGTGTGTGTGTGTGTGTGTGTGTGTGTGTGTGTGTGTGTGTGTGTGTGTGTGTGTGTGTGTGTGTGTGTGTGTGTGTGTGTGTGTGTGTGTGTGTGTGAGACTGTCATTTAAAATTCCCAGTCCGATGTACTCGTCACAGGGTACATACGGTCGTGGAAAAACTGGCAAAGTCCTGGAATTAAAAAAATGTTATCCCAAAAGTTTTGGAAGAAAAGTGACGTAAATGTTGTTCTATTCATATGTGCATTTACGCTGAGTTTTAAATGACGAATATGCTTTTTAAAAGAACGATGCTCTAAATATAAAGCCGTCATACGCTCTCTTCATACTCGCACTTTTTTCCGCGCTGCAAGTGAACGCACCTTAACTGACAAGACATATATGTTTATTCTTTTAATCAAACTATTGTCTCATTGAAGGTGATATACTGTATGCTTTGGGATTCTCATTGTTAGTTTAAATACAAAATGTTCTCACTTTTTCATGAGATTTCACACATTTTTGGTCATGGAGATCTGGTTTTAAAGGCCTGGAAAAGTCCTGGAACCCCATTGGTCACCATGTGTCTGAACCCTGTTTGTATTTCTCTGCGTTCAGAGCATCCTGAGTCTGGAGTGCTGCATCGGCATCATCGGAGGGAAGCCCCAACAGGCCTGCTACTTTGTGGGATTTCAAGGTTAGTCTTGGTCTTAATTTTAAAAAACTGAGAAAGACACACACACACACACACAGACAGAGAGCGAGGTAGGTGTGAATAACAAGATTATTATTTTGCATAATATACCCTTCCTATGAGACAAAGTGAGTTAATGTATTCGTGTTTGCGTGCGGGAAAACGGAGAGGAAGTGGCGGCGGGAGGCGAAGTGAAGCGGCGCTTACTTTATTCCCTGTGACCCGTCGCAGCCGCGCCCCATTCATCACGAGTAAACCTCCCAAGTTGTGAGCCGTAATGGATTTCCATAGGTAGGCATGCATTACATCCCCACCCCCCACACCCCTGCCCCGCCCGGCCCCCCAACTCAAAAGTGAGCCACTCTTCATCACCTTCAGGAGCCGGGGGGGGGGGGGGGGGGACGGGACCTTCAGTTGTACATCTCGGCAGTCAATATTTACGCATTTACATTTTTACCAATTTTCTTTTTTGTTGTTGAAGTACAGCGGGGCGGGTGATGTCTAAATGACAAGCGATGCATTCTCTCTCCCCTATTCGCCGCCGCATTCATCACACCGCAAATGGCCCGAGTGTAATTGCGTGTTTGTAAAAGTAATTCCCCCCCCCCCCCCCCCCCCCACACACACACACACACGCAAAAAAACATTAAGTGACAACCTCTTTTTCTTTTCTTTTTTCTTGAACAAACGCATCCGATTATGCGGAATTTAATCCGCCGCCGCCGCGGTGGATATTAAAAAGGCAACAACCTTCTGGGCGGCATATTTGACGCACGAAAAAAAAAAGCCTAAACAGTCCGGGCCGAGCGGGTGACTTTGAGCTACTCTGCATAGAAATTGGGGAGCGAGCGAGAGAGAGAGGTTTTTTTTTGTAATAATCCCGATGTTTTTGAATAACTTGTCTTTTGTTTTGTCCTTGCAGATGACAGCTTGATTTACATGGACCCTCATTACTGTCAGTCTTTTGTGGATGTCAGCAGCAGCGATTTCCCTCTCCAGGTAATGTGAAATTACACAGACGAGCTGACTGGAGCCCCCCCCCCCCCCCAGTAATGTGAATTTAATAGTTTCTGTTAGTACTTAAGGGTATGAATCTTAAAGCAGCCCACGGCCCAATTACCGAGTCCCTTCTCCGCTGATTTATTTGCCGCTCGCGTGTGTGAAGCTGCCACTTAAGAGAAATACGGCAAATACCAGATCAGGTGTTGAGAGCCTGAATATTTCAGGAGCCATAAATACAAAAAAGATTCCGCACACGGGGCGGTATAGTAACTTATAGTTTTATGCGTTTCGCATTCAGTGACAACACAGCAGAAGTTGTTCATTTATGGATGATGTGATAAATTCATCACGTCGTTCATCAAATGATGCAGAATACATCTTGTTGTCGCTGCCATGTGGTGTGTATATAAATAAATAAATATATATATATATGTATATATATATAAATACATATATACAGGACTGTCTCAGAAAATTAGAATATTGTGATAAAGTTCTTTATTTTCTGTAACGCAATTCAAAAAACAAAAATGTCATGCATTCTGGATTCATTACAAATCAACTGAAATATTGCAAGCCTTTTATTCTTTTAATATTGCTGATTATGGCTTACAGCTTAAGAAAACTCTAAAATCCTATCTCATAAAATTTTAATATTTCCTCAGACCAAGTAAAAAAAAAGATTTATAACAGCTGAGTGTTTGTCAAGGCTCAGGAAACCCTTGCAGGTGTTTCGAGTTAATTAGACAATTCAAGTGATTTGTTTAATACCCTACTAGTATACTTTTTCATGATATTCTAATATTTAGAGATAGGATATTTGAGTTTTCTTAAGCTGTAAGCCATAATCAGCAATATTAAAAGAATAAAAGGCTTGCAATATTTCAGTTGATTTGTAATGAATCCAGAATGCATGACATTTTTGTTTTTTGAATTGCATTACAGAAAATAAAGAACTTCATCACAATATTCTAATTTTCTGAGACAGTCCTGTATATATATGTATATAAGTGTGTGTGTGTGTATATATATATATGTGTGTGTATATATATATATGTGTATGTATATACTATATATATATATGTATTTATATATATTTGTATGTATATATATGTATGTGTGTTCGTATATATATATATACATGTGTGTATATATATATTATAAATATATATATATATGTGTGTATGTATATATATGTGTGTGTGTATATATATATATATATACATGTGTGTGTATATAAATATACACGTGTGTGTGTGTGTGTATATATATATATATATACATATAGATAAATATATACATCTATAGATGCAACACATTATTCGGCCCTTCCAGCCTGATGAATATTTTTTTTATTGTGTTTTTTCTTCTTTTCATCCAGTCGTTTCATTGCCCCTCGCCGAAGAAGATGCCGTTCAGCAAGATGGACCCGAGCTGCACCATCGGGTTCTACTCCAGAAGTGCTCAGGACTATGAGAGAATCAGCCAGGAGCTGTCTAAGGTAAGGGGGGGGGGAGGCAACGTTTCACCATATTAATAATTATTATTATTATTATCGTGACGTTATATTCATTTTGTGTTTCGTGCACTGCCAAAGTGTGACCGGCGTGACGAGAGCTGACCACTAGGTGGCAGCATTTACCCATGAATCTTCTGCTTCTCTTGCCGCGTCAACACGTCGGGTCGACGCCGTAAACCAGACTCTTAAAAAATATGATATCAGAATGAAAACACTGTGATTTCCAAGAGGGGAATAATTGAGGTGCCACTCGTTAGAGTTAAGTGACGAAATTCAAAAGCAAACTGTTAAGAAGAGCATAACGCGAGCGCTCCGCTGAAGCCTGTTGTTGTTGTTGTTGTTTGTTCCAGGTGCTGCAGCCGTCGGCGGCGAGGGAGAAGTACCCGGCGTTCACTTTAATGCGAGGTCGCGTCGGAGATTACGACCCGTCTGCTGGCGTGACCCCGGTGAGGAGGGAGTGGCCCTTCATCCGTGACCCGCGCCGGACCACCACCACCACCACCACCGGGGACTTTGTGCTGCTCTGATGGCACCGCGGGGGGCGATGAATCGTACTGCTGATATCCAACGTCTCGCTGTGGAACTTTATAAAACGACAGTGACTTGGGGAACACGACCTGGTTCCTTGTTCTAAAAAAAAAGTGATTTTGCATATGATGTCCATAAGGTGCGACGCCACCTGGACATCACGGAGTCGCATCCTGTCGGTCCACTTCAACATCTGCAGTATTCAGAGAAGCATTTCTGTGGTTAGCACAAATAATGTGGCCCGAGGGCTCTCGATGGTGCCAAATAACCCGTTACCATGTCGTTTTTAATATGCAGAAAAAGTATTTCACGTGTTATTATTAACACGCACTGAAGTGAAAACATGAAAAAAAAGATTTGGTGAATTTTGAAAGTACGTCGTCGATCAACTTTACAAATCGATGTCATGTGTGAAATTAACACGTTTGGCCAATTATTATTATTATTATTATTATTATTTTTATTATTATTTCAAAACGTTCACGTTTAAGTAATCCAAAATGTATTTTTATTCAATGTTACATCATTTCACTTTGGTGTGTGGCTAAAGTATCTGTCGCTGTTCTTCTAAAACACCTTTACAGTATCGACAATACCGTAACAAAATGTAAACGACGAAGTAAGCTAACGCAACGTTAGCATGCAAAACGTGTCGTGCACTTTTTAAAAAGACTGAAGAATTCTGACTTGTATTTTTTTTTTTCTAATGCAATAAATTCATCGTATAATATGTTTAATAACGTGTCTAACTTGGGTTTTTTACATTTAAAGTTGAATGAAGTTAAAATACTTGACTTAAATGAATCAGTTAGCGTCTGTTGGGTCCACTCGAAGCATTTGAAGTGACTAGTAGAGTAAAAAAAAAAATGTTGTTGAACGCTTCATTCTCGGCGCTATAGATGCAAACCCCTCGGCGGCGTGTTGAAATGCATTCAATCCCTTTTCAAACGTAATAGATTAAAACTAATCGTACGTGCGAACCATCTCTCCAGCCCATTAACCAGGGAGCGAGGGAAACTACGTGACCCGGTGACACCGGCGGCAATTGTGTTCCTCGAGCAGAGGAAAAGCAAATATCCTTGTGTGCAGAGCTCTGTTACCATGGATAATCTGTGTTTCCCCCCCACACCCCCTTTTTTTTGTTTGAGCTATGGCCCGGACTGTTTTTCCTGTACAATACAAATTCTTGTATTATGATGAGCCCTTGCTTTTTTTTTTCCATAAAGGAGGGGAACTGTCCCCTCTTCTGTGAGAAGAGGGCAAGAGGGGTGAAGATGGATGGACAGAAAAACCCCAAAAGAAGAAGAATCCCTCCATCTGTTCTGCGATGGCAAAAAAACACATAAAGGCATCATTCAGATCCCCCCCCCCCCCCCCACGTCTGATATGTGTGCTCGTCCACTTTTTTTTGTCCTTTTACGGACGATGGACCCCCGTGTGTGTGTGTGTGTGTGTGTGGACGGCGAAGGGGGGAACATCAAGTATGCAGAAGCTAAAGGACCGGGGACATTCTCCCAACTTTGGACGATGGAAGGGTTGAATGGGACGGGGGGGGGGGGGGGGGGGACATTTGGGAATTTTTTAACATGAAAGAGCATTTGTGCTGGAGGGCACACACACACACACATACGGCGCTCTAAAGGGGTTGTCTGTGTTCTCCCATGTATTTACAGGGGATGTATGAATATTTGATTAATGAGTCACCGGCTCGAGGGGAAATGCAATAAGGGGAAGCGGCGGTGGCTTTACAAAGTGAACCCATCTCACACACACACAGACACAGACACAGCATGCGTTTAACACAGCTGCCTTTTAAAGTGTCATTGACATTGCAGATTCCTGAAAATCTAATCTGCAGCCGGGCAAATTCCTCACAAAGCGAGGGGAGTCCGTGAGGGTCCATTGCTCTGTTCCACAGATGGATGTTCAGACACAGATACGCCCAATAGAGGTTTTTATTTTGATGTCATCCGCAAGAGGAAAATGGCTTGTGGCATGCGGCCCTGAGAGGGATCAACAGGGGGAACGGGGCCTTCTTAAGATCAGACCTGTGTTAGGGATAAAGCCCCTGATTAGATTTAGTCCTGCAGGCTTCGCTGGGACAAGGAGACCTGCGGGACTCCAAAGATCTGGGGGGATCTCGATGCCACGGTAAGCTGTTTAAAAAGGTTGCGTTTGTCGATTGTTATCTTCAAAATGCCACGTGGAAATGGGAGAGGGACGAGGAAAGGAAACAAGAGAACGTCTTCTTCGGTAATAAAGCTCTTTATGCATTCGTCAACAACTTCAAGGTCAAAAACGTTATTACCTGTTTGTGAATTCTTTGAGCTGAAAGAGTGGACGGCATGTCCGTTCAGTGTTTTTCACATCCATCCAAAGATGCACTTCATGGTTCCCTCTGTAGAACAGCCGAGGCGAAATGTCTTGTGAACAAGCTTCGTAATAGAACTACTTCAGTGAAAACTAGAACCTTGTGAACCAACAGAACTTCATCAGTGACCCCTAGAACCCATTGAACTTCTTCAGTGACCCCTAGAACCCATTGAACTTCTTCAGTGACCCCTAGAACCTATTAAACTTCTTCCGAGACCACTAGAACCTATTGGATCTCTTCAGTGACCACCAGAACCTATTGGATCTCTTCAGTGACCACTTGAACTGATTGGATCTCTTCAGTGACCCCTAAAACCTATTGGATCTCTTCACTGACCACTATAACCTATTGAACTTCTTTCGTGACCACTAAACCCTATTGGATCTCTTCAGTGACCACTAGAACCTATTGGATCTCTTCAGTGACCACCAGAACCTTTTGGATCTCTTCACTGACCACTAGAACCTATTGAACTTCTTCTGTGACCACTAAACCCTTTTGGATCTCTTCAATGACCACTAGAACCTATTAAACCTATTCAGTGACCACTAGAACCTATTGGATCTCTTCAGTGACCACTAGAACCTTTTGGATCTCTTCAGTGACCACTAGAACCTATTAAACTTCTTCAGTGACCCCTAGAACCTTTTGGATCTCTTCAGTGACCTCTAGAACCTATTAAACTTCTTCAGTGACCCCTAGAACCTATTGAACTTCTTTCGTGACCACTAGAACCTTGTGGATCTCTTCAATGAGATCTTCCTCGTCGCCAGTGTTTCGGTAGATTTTGTAAAGGGAAAAAATCTTAAGTAAAGAGGTAAAAATTAAACACAAAAGTATGCTTTAGTGCCTTCATCATTTCAAGTGTTTGATTCTAAAAAGAAATGTTAAAATGACGGTAAAAAAACCCAATGGATGCAGATCTCAGTGCATGTAAGATAAGAGTAAACTTGCATTAAATGCATTTAGCTGTGAAATGAATGGTAACATTTGAACGTCTTTAACACAAGGTGCTTCTTCATGTATGTGAATGGACAATAAACATATTCCCAGTACTGAGTTGGGTCAACACATAAAAACACGAGACAGCATCATTAAAATAGTCTCTTTTAGGTGTATTGAGGAAGGCGACTGTGATACACCAGAACGTTGCTACCCCCCCCCCCCCCCCCGCGGTTCTCCGGATCTCCTCAAGCCAACATCAGATCATGATGGATGACACCGAGAACGTCCAGAAGAATTAGATTTAAGAAGAAAAGAATGTAATATGCACACATACGTCTCTGCATGTGTGTGAGAAGCTGTGTGGACACTCGTGTGTACATTTATATATATATTTATGGCCGAGTGTGTAGTTTACGTACGTCTTGTGTGTAAGTCATTCTAAATCTTTGGGTGTCACGCTCTCTCTTTCCTTGTCTTCACACCAGGTGCAAGGGGGTGCTTGATTTATACCCCCGTCAGTAGCCCTCTGCCCACCCTCCTCGTGGAATGCCGTGCATCTTCAAACAGGTACTTCACTTTGAAATCTCATCTCGTCGCGATATCTCGAGGCGGCTAAAAATATATCCGGCTCCCCGGATCCCCCCTTCGGCCCGGCGGAGCGTAAATATACCGCCTGCGCCGCTGCATCGGACTGCGTTCGGAGAGAGAGGGAGAGTCTCAAGTCTGGCCCCCCCCCCCCCCCCCCCTCTCCCCAACTGTTCACTTGTCTCCACCCCGTCTCCCCTCCGCCGGCTCATCCCCCGTTCACAAGGAGCTCCACGGAGAAGAAGTGCTGAGGCATCGCATGCCTCACACACATTCTCCCCTGGGTTGAAGCCAGGCCGATGTCATGACGCCGAGATTAATCAGCGCCGCCGCCGCCGCCGACGGGGGGGGGGGGGGGGGGGCTCGAAGGGTGCACCACCACGTGAACGTTTTTTAACGGGTTTTTTTAGGGTTCTTTGAGACACCTTTATAGGTTCACATCGAAAAGGTCAAAGGTCGTTCAACCTTTTCAAAAACAGGAGAGACGTATTTCATGAAACTGCTTCACTTGTAAACATTTTCTTTGAGGTGTCACCGGGCGCCATTTTCATACCGAATAAACATGGCGGCAAGAAGTATGAGAACCTTTTGATGAACCATGGACGCATAAGTAAGTAAAGTTTAAAGTTAAAGTTCTTTAAAGAACCCTGGTTTCAAAGGTTCTTTGTGGAACCCAGAAATGGGGCCTTAAAGAACCATTTTTTTAGGGTTCCTTGAGACACCGTTATCGGTTCTTTGAAGAACTCTTTAAGGAAATGGTTCTTTAGAGAACCCTGGTTTGAAAGGTTCTCTGTGGAACTAAAAATGGTTCTTCCATGGCATCACTCTGAAGAACCATATTCGGTTCCCAGATGCCACCTTCATGTTTCTGTGTGCTAAAGACGGCGCTCTGCGTGTGAAGCAACAACTTTGTTGTTGACGTAAATTATTATTATTTAAATGGGAACGACTCCTTGGACAAGGTCATTGAGGACGGCAACGTAATTTATTTATTTTCATAAAATGTTATATATGGCAAGATTTAAAAAAAACTAATAAACAAAAAATACTTTGTGGCATTAAAAGTCGGTGTGGAAATTCCTCCCTTGCTTTTTGTACTTTACCTAAACAATGCCTCACGAGGGCGGGGCCGAATGTTCTACCCCCCCCCCCCCCCCGTGATTTATTTAGCATCCGTCTCCCTCTCCTCCCAGCCAGAGGAGAGCAGAGGGCTCCGTGGCAGAGGCCCAAAGCAAAGCTCCCCTCGTGTTGGCTAACCTCGCCCGGCTGTGACAACAAGAAGGGCACCGGAGTTAACGTTTAGATAACGGATGTGTGTGCCACTTACGATCCCCCCCGTTCCCCGGTGACGGGGGGGGGGGGGGGGGGGATCTCGGCGGATCACACATCACGGGTTGTGTATCTATGTGTGTGTGTGTGTGTGTACTCGTGTGTTTTCCTGCATCTCAGGGGGTGATGTGGAGGAACGCCTGAAATTCCTCATCCTGCTGTCCTCTGAGGCGTGGCCGGCCCTCTTGTCAGCTTTTACTAACCAGATGCATCCGAAGCGAGCTCCGAGGCTGAAGGCGGAGGATATTGCCTGCTGTGGAGCTGTCGACTCGTTTCTTAGCGCGCGCCTTGTTGTGCGGAGCAGGGTGGCAAGTGTGTGTGTGTGTGTGTGTGTGTATGAGTGAATGGGAGGGGTGGAGGAGGTTATGAGGGTGTCAGCCTGTCTGAGTGTGTGTAAATGTGTATGGCAGGACACGCTATGAATTTAGGAGTGTGTATCATCCACCACAAACACACACACACACACACACACACATACACAGACACACACACACACACACACACACACACACAGACAGACAGTCGTTTCTCTACTCAAATCCTGGATTGTATTTGTACATCAGTCTCTGCACCTGTTAGTTTTGTCCAATGACTGCCTGATGAAAATGAGTATATATGCGTGATTGTGAATGAGTGTGTAACCGAGATCCGTGTGTGTGTGTGTCCTCCATCCTTGTGTGTAGATCTCATCTCCATCTCAAACCTCCTGCAGGCCCTGTGCACCATTACCACACGGTTGCAATAAAACCCACAGTAATTAAAGGGGATCTGGCTGTAATTGCCTCAGTGAATCAACCTAATCATCACCTGTGCTCACAGTCGACCGAACGGTGCAATCTAACCTTTTCTAATACTGCGAGAAATTAGAATTGTAAAAAAAAAAAATGTATATACGCCTGATAATGATTCTGTATTTTGAAAAGCTGCTGAGTGTGCGGAGCAGAATGTGTGTGTGAGAGAGAGAGAGAGAGAGAGAGAATGATGACATGCCACAATTAACTCATGGGTATCTAAGTCGACTAATTGACTAATTTAATTGGCAAACAGGTTGATATTACGTAAACTGTTTCAATATTTTTTGCCATTTAAATTTTCTTTTTTACTTGCTCTACGAGTCTTTACGTTTGTACACTGAATATATTTGTTGTTTTTTACTTTAAATAAATCACCAAGGGAGTAAACGAGTTGGACGAGGTGGAAACCTCCAGGTTTGGAAACGTGACTCCAACACGGCGGTGCTTTCAACATGCATTCTCTCTTCCAGCCACCAGGGGCAGCACCTCCGCTTCCAAATAGTTAGATTTGAGAAAATGACCAACCTTCTCACTTAATTTATTACTTTAGAAAAACATTTTAAACACGCGGTTTATGGTTTCAAGCGCTAGTTTAAGTTTTCTTCAACACAGCATGATGTTCATTGAGTGAAAGATGGTCCCAATTAGAGTAAAATATATGATTACGCCAGATAATTATTTAGGACTCGGCTACCTTTTGATTGACAGGTTGCTACCAATATTAATTATTAATATATTTAGAATATATTTCAAATTTACTTAAAATACAATAAAAATATAATTTAATAATAATAATAATCTGCATGCACATTAGCACATACACAGTCATGTACTTAAATTGTACTAAGTATACTTTAAGTAAGTATACTTTAAGTATACTTAGTACAATTTTAAATATATACTTAATATACTTCAAATAGTACTTAAATACTATTAACACAATAATAACACTATAACACAATTCTATAAAATGTAGACCTAATATATATATATATAAATATATTTATATATATATTTGTATATATATAGTATATCTATATATATATGGATTTAGACCGAATATATATATGTATATATATTTATAAACATATATATTTGTATATATAGTATATATATATATGTGTGGATTTAGACCTAATATATATATATATTTATATATTTACGGATTTAGACCTAATATATATATATATATATATATGTATTTATATATATATAGACTCTAGAGTATGGTAGTTGCAATAGAGAGCTGTGTGCATGTCGCCTGACAACTGTTTTAAAGGAGCACACATGCAAATTATTCCTCAATCAGTTATTAAACTCAATAAGAAGTGTGTTACAGGTGAGTTCCACCACAACAGACTTCAATGCAATATGCGCTATTGAACAACACAACACAATACAACAACCACCAAGAAGAAGAAAAAACACAGATAACGACACTGCTTAAAATCATGAATAAATTAGCGCGCCCATTAATCTTGCCCCGCCGGGGCCCTCGGCCTCATTGAAATATAGGTCTTTTCAACACATATACCTAATATACTAAAAAAGAACATTTAAAATGATTCACTGGCTCGCATGAACGCATTAATTTCACAGGACTAAAAATATATTTTTAAGCAGGTCTCGGGCCCCGACTTCTTTCTCTGGTGTGGAGAGAGCGCGTAATGGATGACACGGGAATCCATTACGCTGAGGGAGAAGCCAGAGAGATGAAGAGTTCTCCAGCACGGCAGCCACCCGGGGTTGTTCTTCTTTAAATGAAGTTTTAATAAAGAACGACGGAGAGGAGGCCGCCTGCACAAGGTCAATTATCCGACTCCTCGCCCCTCCTCAAATCCCCGAGCTTAGTTAACCATAACAGCCGTCAGTCACGTCTGCTGATCTACACGTAAAAGCCGTCAAGACGCCTGCAGACGAAGGCCGAGGCCATCGATCCGACGCCTCCGCATCACGTGGACGTTCACTGTTGACTATTTTTCGTCCCCGACTGGCACGTAAGGTCGACCGCCGCCGCCGTCGCCGTCGCCGACGGGGCAAATCAGGAGCGCTTGACGGCGGATCGACGTTCATTTGTCAGCGGAGGGATATCTCTTTATGCGTCAAGAATACGTTGAAAAAAACATCACTGGCGGGGGGTTGGAGTGGGTGGGGGGGGGGGGGGTGGAGATATTAATTTCATCTGTCCGAGGTGCTCGCTCAGCGTTGAAAGTTGAAAAAGGCCCCGACCCCCCGACCCCCCCCCCCCCCGACCCATAAAAAAAAAAGAGAAAAAAGAGTGAGGTGAATTTAATGTACGTGTGTGCTTATGAATACACTTATGTATTCATTTGAGCAATAAACGGCTGGGGTGGGGGGGGGGGGGTCCCCACACAGAAAAACAAACTGCCTTATAGCTAGCGGCGGCGGTGTCGGCGGCGGCGGTTTTAATTAAATGCCACGGATTGTCAAATTTATCGATCTCCCCCCTCTGACACTCACGTCTGAAGGATGTCCGCCGTGCCATTTCCATATCTCTAAGCAGCTCGTCCTAACTAATGTGAGCTGAGGGGATGGAAGGTGCAGCTCGGCCTCAATTGGGCCCCGGGAACTCACAGCGTGGAGCCTGAAGGGGGGATGGAAGGGAGAAGGAGAGAGGGAGGGAGGGAGAGAGAGAGGGGGGGGAGCAGGGTGTAAATGGATGTATAGATGAGGGTTTGCACATATCCTGAAGCGGCTAGCGGTAGGCCTCAATCTCTCTCTCTCTCTTTCTCGCCCCTCTCTCTCTCTCTCTCTCTCCCTCTCTCTCTCTCAGAGCGGCTCTGTGTACAGATGGGCGAGTCTGACAGGCCTACAGCTGTTCCCCTAATTGTTCATTAAGTGTTCTATTGATTCCCGTATTTCGAGTACATGTGTCTTTCAGCCGCTGCTCTCCATGTGAAGTGGCAGACGCACACACACACACACACACACACACACACACACACACACACACTGGAGATGACAGGGCCCTGGTTAGTTGAAAATGTGAGCTGCCACTACTAATCCAGGGGCATCCTTTTCCTCTGCTGGGGGGGGGGGGGGAGGGGCTCGACACACTATAGGCTTTTATTTTCCAAACTTTTTTTATTTATTTTTAGCATCAATCAATTAAAGTGCTGGCAGGCAGCATGGAGAGAAAAAAGAAGAAGTTCAATTCCCCGTTAAGCAGCAGCAGCCTCAGATCGCACCTGGCTGATAAGGGAGCTGGTGTGAGTCCATTAGATGCTCGATACTCCGGCCTGATTACTCCGAGAGAGTGCAAGCTTTATTTAGGGCTGCGAGATGATCAAGAATAGATATAGTCAGGGGGTGGGAATGAGGAGAGATAAGAGAGAGAGCTGAAGAAAGACAACACGTCATCTTGAAGCTTTTTTATCATCTTCTATATTGTGCATTATGACATTCAGAGTCGCTCTACACGATGATCCACGTGTAAATAAAAAGGTTCTCTACCTTTCTTCAGTGGTGTACCCCCTGTGAAATATTTGAGTACCACCTGACCAGTGCAAAGCCTTTTGGGTTGACTTTTTTTTTTATATGCATCATTTTGCATATAATAAATGATATATACAATTCAGTGTATGAACTTACACTTATATTTTATTGAATATTTACGAAATAACTATTTTCCAAAGACTTCTTTATAAAGGATGCTCATTTTAAATATCTTTAAAACAATACCCCCTAGAGCAGTGTTTCTCAAACGGGGGTATACGAGTACCCCTGGGGGGTAAGTGAAGGCACTCCAGGGGGGTACGTGAGATTTGTGAGAAATATATTTAAAATTAACATCCGTTAATTAAAAAAGTATTTTAAAAATACAATATAAATGTAAGTTCATGAACAGAATCGTATATATTCTATATTAAATCAGACACTGATGGCACAGCGCTGTGTATTTAACCAAACATGGTTTCACGTACCCCCAGGGGTACACGTGTACCCCCATTTGAGAACCAACGCCCTAGAGGGCCTTAATGTACCCCCAGGGGTACATGTGTACCCCCATTTGAGAACCACTGGTCTAGGGGGCCTTCAAGTACCCTCAGGGGTACATGTGTACCCCCATTTGAGAACCACTGGTCTAGAGGGCCTTAATGTACCCCCCATTTGAGAACCACTTGTCTAGAATAAATCTTCTTTTTTTATAAAAAGGGGGGAAACCGGATATAAGAAGTAATTTCAATAGAAAAGGAATAGATTTATACGTGCAACTTTTGTTCTCTGTAGCCTTTGACATAGTCATCCAGTAAAAGAACCTTAATGTGAGGCCCGATGTGAAGCCGAGAGCATGCGGAGCACGTAGGAAAGAAGAAGGCAATTTATTTCAGTTGCTTTTATATGAAATTTATAGAAAAATGCAGAAAATATGAAAGGTATAGTTTTGTACGGAGTGGTCAGTGGGAGAGGGAGAAAAATCACCCGACGGACTGCAACCATTCCTCTTCTTCCCCCTCTTTTTGTTCCCATAACCTCACAATTTGGCTTTCAAATTGGACTTAGCGCTTCAGTGAGTCAAGTCATATACTCCCGGCGCCGGGTGGTCGTCTCCATTCCTTTGGGGCGCTGGAAGAAGAGGAAAAAAGAAAATTCTTGTCGGCCCTCCTGCGTCGAGCGGAGTGATAATGTTCTCTGTAAAACACAATCAGTCACCTTCCCTCCCTTGCCTTTGTATAAGCCTTCGAGGATACCCCCCCAACCCCCCCCACCCCCACCCCCAATCAATACCGGCTGGCTGGGTGACTTATCATCGCGGGCCCCGACGCGTAGAGCGTCTACCTGAGCGGTGGCGGCGGACGACGGGCTGCATCCTGATGCAGACGTGAGGCGAGGGGCCGTCGGTGGGTGACCTGCCCACCGGGCGGTGACCAATTTGTTACGAGTCAAACGTGGGGAACGACGGGGAGAGAAAAACATCTCTCGGGAAGAGGGGATGCAAACTGGGTGTTATATAGCATTTCATGCGAGAATGCATTCAGGAAAACGTATAAAAATAGTTAAAATCATGCGAGTTTAGAACAAATAATCGTTCCCTGTACAAATTAATTGTTTTTTATTTGGACTTTTTGATCGGATATCATACAGGAAGAAAACATCTCTCGGGAAACTGGTTATTATATACTATAGGTGAGAACGTATCAAAGAAAATGTATACAAATAGTTAAAATCATGCGAGTTTAGAACAAATAATCGTTCCCTGTACAAATAAATTGTATTTTATTAGGACGTTTTGATCGGATATCATACAGGGAGAAAACATCTCTCGGGAAACTGGGTTTTATATACTATTTCAGGTGAGAATATATTAAAGAAAATGTAAAAATATTTAAAATCATGCGAGTAAATGAAAGTTTAGAACATATAATCGTTCCTTGTACAAATAAAAGGTAATTTAATAGGATTTTTTGATCCTATACGAAATGAGACTGTAGAATATGATAATGTTTTGGCATTACATAAGTTACACATATGTAATTGTCCATCCGGGGAGAGGAGTCCTCTCTGATGGCGGAGGTCTGGATCGGGGTCCATGCCATGACGTCTATTCTTCTGTCCATCCTGGAGAGGGATCCTCCTCTGTTGCTCTCCTGAAGGTCTCCTCCCTTCTTTCCCCTGAAAGGTTTTTCTGATCCGATGTGAAAGGTCAAAGGTCGGGGATGTCGTACGTGTACAGGTTGTAAAGCCCTCTGAGGCACGTGTGTAATTTATGACATTGGGCTGTATGAAATAAACTGAATTGTATTCATGTGATAATTCTAGGGCGACCAACTCGTTGCGTCATGTTGGTGAAACTCACGCATCCTGTTGGCGTCTCGGGAGATTTTCACGAGAACTCTAATCAGCTAACTGCTCCCCGAAGGTCGAGAGGAGGCTGTGTGGTCACGGACCCTCGACTCTTGGCCTTGCTTGCCTCTGCAGTTTTGTGACAAAACTTTCAAGGCCTTTACTTAACACTTAGCACTATTGTCTTTTACGTTTTTTTATATATATGACGGCCAACGGATATATGTTTGAAGATACAGTGAAAGCATAAGCACACTGATCAAATGTGTGTATATATCTGCTGTGTTACTCAAAATCTCCTTTTTTCTTACGTAACGTGCTCATCATTATCTGGTGTTAATCTCCAAAAACTGTGTTCATTATCTGCACTAATTTGAAAGCGTATGCAAGACGACCAGCTGTCTAAAGACAATTGAGTTAATTGTTTGAAGCAGTTAATTGGAAAAAAAGGTTAATTGGCCAAATCTGAATATGCATTTAAATTCATAAATAGAAATGTGTCGCCAAGGACGATGGAATCAATGATCTAGTAAATGTCTGCCTACCTTTTCTTGGTCTTTACTGTGTGTGTTATGATGAGCTTGCAGTAGAGTCCACGAAGAACAATAAAAGACTGGATCACTTTTCACTTTGAACACTTTAATTTGTTGACTGTTTCCGCAATGCAAAAATATAAAATGATTACCTCGTATATGTTTTTATTCCGTCTGTATATTTAATACTGCTAATGAATTTTCTTTTTATTTATTTATGCATTTATTTATTATTTATTTATTATTTATTATTTATTCATTATTTATTTATTATTTATTTATTTATTTATATTTATATTACTGCTTACCTGCTGCTGTAATCCTGCAATGTCCCCACTGAGGGACTAATAAAGGAATATATTATCTTATCTTGTGATTTTATTATGAAAAATACATTGTTAGGTCATGCAAATGAATAATAATAATGTAGCTTTAAAAAAAAAAAAAACACACAGTGAAAACTGTAAATCCGAAAAAACAGTTTACCCATCACGAGCCAATCGGTGAGAAGCACCACCACGACACTACCGGGTACTACTGGAGTTAATATACCTGCAGTAATTTACCAAGAGGATGAACCGGCAGAGGTGTGAGCCGGCCAGCTGTTCACTGTCTTTAACTTTGGTGACGTGTGCACAGCCCAGCAGGCTCGTTAACGGCCGCCTCTAATTGGCTGAGTGAAGACAACATGTTGACGTGTGTGCTGTGCGTTCACAGTTCTAGGGCCTTGCTTTGCCTTTTTTCTTTCCCGCCATTATGCTAATTCAACTATTATATATCTGGGGGGGAGGGGGGGGGTTATTAATGGGACTGACACAAGTGATGTTACAGGTAAAGGGCTGTGAAATGGTCTGTAAACAGAGGGAATTGATTCCGAGGCTGAAAGCGATTGTAAACCAGCCGGTCTCGCTGCAGCTGAACAGCTACTTTCCTCCTCCTCCTCCTCTTTTGCCTCCCTCACAACCACCAATCCTCCTCCTCCTCCTCCTCCTCCTCCTCCTCCCCCTCCCTCGTCCAGCCTGTCAAATAGCCTCCGACACCGTTCAGCAGAGGCTGTCGGGGGCCATCAAAAAGGTACCCAAACACGGCGTGAAATGCCGTCCGCTTACAAAAATGAGAGTGGGATCAGGATCGATATAGTTTACCCCTCTCGGCCGACACCGCGGCTCATCCATCCTCCATCCAACCGGCGGCGGTGGCGCAGACGAGCGCCACGAGTCTGACTCCTCTGGCAGAGGCCCGACCGATTTGACAAAATCCTTTTTTGAAAGCGCCGACCTCCGTGGATGAAGATCTTAATCAGTGATCAGAAAGGCCCAATCACACTCTAGTATCTCAGAATGATGCAATGTGGTCTTGTAGAAGTGAATGGGTTCATTTGAGAAGACAAAATAATGGAGAGTAGATTATATTTTATAGCATTTTTGGAAAGATAATCATTAATAAATAAAGGAGCATCATAAACAATGAACATCTGACAATTACTACCGCCACATAAACAATATACAGTTTTAATCAAATGTTATTATTGTTCCTATAGGGCTGCAACTGAAGATTGTTTTCTTCATCGGATATTATACCGATTATTTTCTCAATTTATAATTAATAATTGTATTAAAAGTTTTTTAAAAAATCAAAATAGTGTTAAAAAATTCCGAACCCAGTTGCCTAAAACCAAATATGATTTATAAATAGCTTTATTTTGTCCAGCTAACAATAAAAAAAATTAAACAATTTTTCAATGTGCAATCATAAGACGGAAGGAAAAGCAGCAGTTCCTCAAGACTCTTGAAATAAATTAGAGAATGTTTGGAATTAATGAAATAATTATTCAAAATTAAGGATAAATACATTTTCTAAATAGTTGCCGATTAAATTAATTTTGATATCAACAGAGTGAACACGGTGGACTTTTAAGGGGCATTTAAATTGATCTATTTATTGAATACCGGCTCACGTGACTACTATCTGGGACAATAGTTGCACATTTTAAGAGGAAGTATAAATGACAGGTGTAACGAGAAGGTTTCATTCAAAAAAATGAAATCCTCTGACCAAATTAAAATATAGTTTTATGCCTCATAACCAGTGAGAACTCACAGGAGGAGATGAACATCGCCTCTCACGTTCATCCAGCTGCTCACACACGACACACACCGTGGGCCTGCACTGCCACACAGTCATTACATTACACTGAAGCATGTGCACGGGGATGTTTTTCATCCCGTCCTTTCGGTCAGCACGTCTCTCTCTTTTTTTGAAATTATAATTAGTGCGGTCATATCTGTCAATCCGGGCGTGTCAGTTAACACGGATATCAAATAACAGATCGCTAACCGGACCTGTCAAAAACATGAGGCTAATAATTACATGCCTCTCTCTATATATCGGGGGGGGGGGGGGGGGGGTGCATAATAAATCAGCTTTATTCGTGGAGAGAGAGAGAAAAAAATCCGCTTCTTCTTCTTTTGATAGGGTTTCTTTTTCTTTTTTTAAAATATGAAGCCCATGCAGGCTAATAAAAGATTGGCCTGTCATAATGAATCAAGAGGGCCGGTGTCAGGTCGGTAAGTGTGAGTTTATATCCGCTCACACAATATCCATCTCTGGAACACACACCGCGTCCACAGGGCCGGAGCAACAAAAAAAAGAAGAGAGAACCGGACGGACACCCCCGGATGAACTTTTAGGGGCCCGGGAGAGAGAGAGAGAGAGAGAGAGAGAGAGAGAGAAAGAGACACAGTGTTTGGGAAACGGCGTGGCTTCATTTTCTCTCCCACCGGGAATCCAAGACGGATTTGCATGCCGCTCGCCATTCTCTGCTACCTGCCCTGCTACAATTTATTATTGTGGCAAGTCAGCTTCACCCAACAGCAACTCAAGAGAGACTTTTTTGAAAAACCTAAATGGTATCTGCAGGGGGCACACACTCTCTCTCTCTCTCTCTCTCACACACACACACACACACACACACACACACACACACACACACACACACACACACACATGAGGGAGAGAGAGGGGGAGCTGCATCAAAAAAGTAATCATGGAGATCAAAATCCAGCTGTCAACGGTGCCAAGCGGGAACAAAAAAGAGAAAAGGTGATGGCTCTGATGAAGTGTTGCTCTGTTTCAGAAACAAAGAAACAGTCGTGAAGTTTTCAAGCCAAAGTTTGTCGGCTATGATGAACGCGGCGGTGAGGTCATCGCTGTGACTCGGCATCTTTATATACTCTTCTATCTACCGGCGTTTCCTGTCTCTTCGTACGGTTCAGATTGAAACCATTTCAGAAATTCTATTCAAAAGTGAGCTGAATATTAAGGTCAGTATTGTAACACATCATTAAAAACTAGAAGATTTTAATTTTTTCACGTTGGCTTTTAAAAAAATCACACATTTAAAATGTATTTACTTTAATGTTTGGTTTTTCTTCAATAAATTATGTGATGTGAAAAAAAGGTACACACATATTACAGTTAATAGTGTCTTTCATTGATTAATTCACTGTTGCTAGGGTAAAAACAAGGCAATTTAACACGTCTCACTCCCGGTAATGTTATTAGAATTAATTCAGGGTTGCAATGGTTATTTCCAACCCGAGATTAATCTGCAGATTTTTTTTCGCATGGATTTTTATGTACATTACATTACATGTCATTTAGCAGACGCCTTTATCCAAAGCGACTTACAATAAGTGCATCAACCTAGAGTACAAACTAAGAACAACAAGAATACAGAAAGTAACATTTCCTCAACATAGTCGAACTACAAAAGTACCATAATAAGAGCCGTTTAAGTGCCACTGAAGTGCTAATCTGTGTTTTAATCCAGATGTACATATGTACATTATTTGGTGTATAAAAAAAGGTTCCAAAGTCAAAGTTGACATTTTCAAACTAGTTTTTAAAGACAAAACAGTCCAAATACCAACATGTTAGGTTCCTGTCACACAAACAGAAAGTAATCACAATTAAAAAGATGCAATTTGAGAATATTTAGCAGAAAATGACTTAAACGATCATCAGAAATGTTGACCAATCGTATTAAAAAGTGAAATAATTGCTTTTAAAAAGCTTCTTTTTAATTATTATTATTTCAGAATCAGCTTCATGGGCCATGTATGCGTGCACATATGTGTAATTTGACTCCGGTTACACGTAAACGCTCTCGTCGTACATACACGTAATCTACAAATAGCATGAGTGCACAATGGTCACGTATTTATTACAAACCCCGGATGAAAAGCACAAGTTGTGGCTCTAAAGCCAGATTCCCTGAGCCGGACGCCATGTCCGACATGTCACCCGCGACCAGCAGAGAGCCGTTGACCTTGAGGCGCTGTGCCACGCTCAAGGTCAAACACCTGTTCGAAGGTCACGACGGACCGACATGAGGCGATGTGGTGAAATCAGGGTCAGCGGTGGCCATTACCTTTCCTTTGTCCCCTAAAA
>NC_079392.1:3982346-4109846 GCF_029220125.1 Pseudoliparis swirei | reverse complement strand
GTGTAATATTTTTGTTTTGTTTTGTCTTGTTTTGTTTTCTCCTTGTTTTCATCTTATGATGTTAAAAAAAGAACCCATCATCCTTGTGTGGTGTTTCTACAAGGCTATACATTTGTGTATTTTCTAGTGCTGTGAAAAATAACGCGTTAACTCAGTTAATTAAATTACAGGTTTAACTAGTTTGTTTTTTTAACGCATTTAACGCATGCGCAGAATGAGCTTCCAATCCGTCTGTTGTTGGTCGTCGGGACGAAAAAAAAGTCACTTGCAAAATGAGCTTCCAATACACCACTTCAATCTGAACTCTGTCCGCTCTCATGCAGACGGTCTGTTCATCGGTAATGATCCTTCCGCAGGTTCACCTCCGGAAACCTTGTTACGACTTTTACTTCCTGTAGATCAGGGTCTCAACACGTCGATCGCGACCTGCCAGTCGATCCCGGCGTAGTGTCGGTAGATCGCATGACATTAAAGAGATTGGCCCGCCCCCTGACATGTTCTCTAGAGCACGTCTTTGTTCTTTTATTAAACTAAACGTCTGTTGTTGATCGTATCTCCACAGCAGCATGTCATTTCTGTCTCTTCGCGTTGCGTTAACACTTATCGATCTCCGTCTCGCGCGCCGCAGAGCTCCGTGCGCGCGCATCGGGACCGAGCAAAAAAAAGTCACTTGTCAATCTGTCCACCTGTCCGGGCCGGTGAGGTTTCAGCTTTGCAGCGGTGTCCCCGCCGTCCCTTTCATCACGGCCCAGTTCATGAAGAAAACCCACACAGTCAGTTTGCCTCAGCAGCTGCTAGAGGAAGACTAGAGGCCTTTAGATTGTGTCATGGTGGAGTTAATGGTTGACAAACAAGAGAAACATATTCTGTTTAACCCTCCTGTTACCTTTACATTTACTAACATATTTTACCCTCGGGTCCATTTGACCCCAGCAATTAAAACCTCCAGAAAATTATTAGAATTAATATTGCTTCCCAAGTTTAAGTGTGAGGTACTTTATGTTTGTTTGTTGACAACCTAAATAGCCCTTTAAATAAATAAAAAAGTTGATATTTCTTATATGTTTGACACAGTGAAAAACAGCCTGGGGTCAAATTGACCCCAAAGAACACCGACATTAAACATTGAATGGGGTCAAATGGACCCGAAAGGTAACAGGAGGGTTAAACATTCTGTTTAGGATGAAGATGTATTAATGTTCCATATGGAAGAAAACTGCTAAATAACTGCTGAGTTGCAGCACCATTGTATAGAAGAATGTATAAATGTATATATCCGTCTTTTGTCATAAATCTCTATGTTCTCACAAAATATACCGAGAATATCGGTAATATGTGATTAATCATGATTAATCCACAAAAACCTGTGATTAACCCGATTAAAAATTTTAATCATTTCACAGCCCTAGTATTTTCTTTTTGTAAAATAATATTTTCAGTATAACAAACTGTAAATGCTGGCTATTTCACTCCAAATATCCTGTAAAAAAAAAGAATCTTAAAAAAAAGAAGAAGAGCAAAGTACAATACACTGTAAAAGATGGTGCAATAAAATAAATAAACAGAGAAGATAAAAAGCAGGCTATAGAACAGGTGAGACGAGGTCGGACGTTTGACGACGTCGCCTTTAGATTTAAGGAAATTGTAATTGTCAATAAACATAATGGGTAGATAAATATCTAATGAAAATAATAATAAGTTTTAATATCTAAAAATCCTTTGCATTCTAATTACACGGCTCAGGACTTAAAACGCGAACTGTTAGCCATTCGGTGGCTAACAGTTAGCTCGAGTCCCGGGGCCTCGATAGCCCCGCAGAAAGATGCCGGGAAACATCTCAACTGTGCAGTCGCATTAATCCAGCCGTGGGCCTCTCCTCCCGGCTCCAGCGCCGCAGCCAGTGTCCGACATTTAAACCGAATAAGTCTCTAAAATGGACGCCTGCCACGGGACCCGGCATGCACCGCTAGCGCGGCAGAGGCGAGCGCAATCGCCCCCGGCAGTCACGGGCAGTTGCCCGCTGATATATCACATGCGATCCCCGGGGGACGGGGTTCAGTGCTCCAGCACAAATGTTAAAGTTATTTGTTCTTGTCATTAAACTAAACTTTATTGTGACTCTCTCTCTCTCTCTCTCTCTCTCTCTCTCTCTCTCTCTCTCTCTCTCTCTCTCTCTCTCTCTCTCTCTCGCTGTTATCGCACCAGCAGCAATTCTCTCCCCGGATTGGACTTTATCTTTGAGACCGTCCGTTATGAATCTCTGGGGCTTTGCCACCGCACTTCACCGAGCTATAATTCCTTCTTGCCCTTATAGTCTTCGAGGGCCAGAAGAGAGGGGAGGACGAAAGAAGAGAAAAGGGGGGGGGGGGGGGGGGGGGCGCAAAATAACGGATGTAGCGAGAGCGCGGCGTTTTAAAGGAGCTGTATTCACATTCAGAGCATTCAAATAGTAACAAACAAACTATTAGCTAAATAAAGTCATGTCAACCTGAGTAGAGAATTAAATCACTCTCCCACTGCCGCACATGCTTTTTCGTGCATGTTTTAGGATACACTGAGCTCCTATCTCCTCTTCTCTCTCTCCTTAAGGATGTTTTAGGATACACTGAGCACCTCTCTCCTCTTCTCTCTCTCCTTAAGGATGTTTTAGGATACACTGAGCACCTCTCTCCTCTTCTCTCTCTCCTTATGGATGTTTTAGGATACACTGAGCACCTATCTCCTCTCCTCTCTCCTTATGGATGTGTTAGGATACACTGAGCACCTCTCTCCTCTCCTCTCTCCTTATGGATGTGTTAGGATACACTGAGCACCTATCTCCTCTTCTCTCTCTCCTTGTGGATGTTTTAGGATACACTGAGCACCTCTCTCCTCTTCTCTCTCTCCTTATGGATGTTTTAGGATACACTGAGCACCTATCTCCTCTCCTCTCTCCTTATGGATGTGTTAGGATACACTGAGCACCTCTCTCCTCTCTCTCCTTATGGATGTTTTAGGATACACTGAGCACCTCTCTCCTCTTCTCTCTCTCCTTATGGATGTTTTAGGATACACTGAGCACCTCTCTCCTCTTCTCTCTCCTTATGGATGTTTTAGGATACACTGAGCACCTATCTCCTCTCCTCTCTCCTTATGGATGTGTTAGGATACACTGAGCACCTCTCTCCTCTCCTCTCTCCTTATGGATGTTTTAGGATACACTGAGCACCTATCTCCTCTCCTCTCTCCTTATGGATGTTTTAGGATACACTGAGCACCTCTCCTCTCCTCTCTCCTTATGGATGTTTTAGGATACACTGAGCACCTCTCCTCTCTCTCTCCTTATGGATGTTTTAGGATACACTGAGCACCTATCTCCTCTCTCTCTCCTTATGGATGTTTTAGGATACACTGAGCACCTCCCTCCTCTTCTCTCTCTCCTTATGGATGTTTTAGGATACACTGAGCACCTATCTCCTCTCTCTCTCCTTATGGATGTTTTAGGATACACTGAGCACCTCTCTCCTCTTCTCTCTCCTTATGGATGTTTTAGGATACACTGAGCACCTATCTCATCTCCTCTCTCCTTATGGATGTTTTAGGATACACTGAGCACCTATCTCCTCTTCTCTCTCCTTATGGATGTTTTAGGATACACTGAGCACCTCTCCTCTCCTCTCTCCTTATGGATGTTTTAGGATACACTGAGCACCTCTCCTCTTCTCTCTCCTTATGGATGTTTTAGGATACACTGAGCACCTCTCCTCTCCTCTCTCCTTATGGATGTTTTAGGATACACTGAGCACCTATCTCCTCTTCTCTCTCCTTATGGATGTTTTAGGATACACTGAGCACCTATCTCCTCTCCTCTCTCCTTATGGATGTTTTAGGATACACTGAGCACCTCTCTCCTCTTCTCTCTCTACTTATGGATGAATTTCCATCTCTCCATCATACATTATTAACCCTGCTTCCTCCTCAGAGTCTTTTTGACTTCACGTCTCATCGGCTCATATGGACGTTTTAGGATACACTGAGCACCTCTCTCTGGTCACATGACGTCTATTGTTCTGTCCATCCTGGAGAGGGATCCTCCTCTGTTGCTCTCCTGAAGGTTTCTTCACTTTTTTCCCTGAAAGTTTTTTTTCTTCTATATTTCTGGGACGTTTTTCCTGATCCGATGTGAAAGGTCAAAGGTCAGGGATGTCGTACGCGTCCAGATTGTAAAGCCCCCTGAGGCAAATTCATAATTTGTGATATTGGGCCGTAGAAAACAAACTGAGCTCACGGTCACCGCCGTGCGTCGCGTCCTTACAGCTGATCGCGGCGTGCTGACACACCTCCCTCCCCGTTCCGCCTCAGGTAAACGCCGTCAGCTCCCACAGCACTTTCAAGTTCAGGGTGCACGTACCCTATCTTTTAATTTAAAGATAACACGTATTTTTTCGGTTTAATTCCAGCTTCCCGAGAAGAATATATTCAGCTCTCTGACTACACACGGCGGGGATACAACCCATTAATCGGTAAGCACGCGGAGAGCCATTATTATTCTTTTTATTATGGAACTTTACATTAAAGTTTTGCTTTTACCCCCTTTTAAAAGCTTACAGTGGGAAATGTAAAGTATGGATCCTCTTCCTGGTGTAATGAAAAGGGTTGTGATCCATGGGTGTTTGCTTTGCCTCAGTGTGCTTTATCGTCGACGATGAGGGCATCCCTCACTGGCTTTACGCCGTTTTCAGAATCTTTCATTACTCTTCTATTTTTCTTTGAGGTCTCCACCTCCGCTGACCCCCACATCCGCTGCTTAGGTAAGACGTTCAAACCGATATTAGAAAGAGAAATATCCCTCAAAAGTGTTTGTGGATCATTAAGAGGCCGCAAACTGTTACGAAAACATTAGCGTTAGCTAGCTACGCCGCGGACGAAAGGGTGGCTGTTTTTAACAGCCTGTGTGTTTTCCAAAAAAGGTTCTTGAAAACGAACAATGCGGTCATAGAAAATATAAACTGCAGATAAACGACGTGATATAAAACCGCAGCCCGTGTCCCGTCAAGCTCGGGTGGCTCCCCGAGCTCAAACTGCCTTAATTTTCACCTCTTGTGAATTGCGCTAACATCCTCTTTCTCCTCTAGGCATGAAAAAAAGAGGGATATTTTCGCTGTAGTGAGATGGTGTTATGCCATTTTATGACCCTATGGGATCTCTACACAGGTGTAATGTTTTCTTTCATATGAATTTGATATAAAATCCTTTGACGTAGCTTTTAATGGCACACAACGTACACTTTAAGAGACATTTTATTCCACTTCCTGTTCAGGGTATTTTCTTGTCCTTGTAACCTTGAAAACCGACCAACTCGTCTACAAAATTCATTTTTTTCCACCCAATGAGTTAAAAAAAAGGGCACGTTTTTGCTGTAGTGAGATGGTTTTATGCCTGGATTATGACATTTTATGACACTATGGGATCTCTACACAGATGTAATGTTTTCTTTCATCTACATTTTTTTAAATCCTTTAACTTAGCTTTTAATGGCACACAACAAACACTTTAAGAGACATGTTAGTCATGTTCAGGGTATTTTCTTATCCTGGTAACCTTGAAACATTTTTTTTATCCAATGAGGTTAAAAAAAGGGCACATTTTTGCCGAAATGAGATGGTTTTATGCCTGGATTATGCCCTTTGATGACACTATGGGATCTCTACACAGGTATAACGTTTTCTTTAAAATCCTTTGACGTAGCTTTTAATGACACACAACATACACTTTAAGAGCCTTTTCATTCCACTTCCTGTTCAGGGTATTTTCTTGTCCTGGTAACCTTGAAAACCAACCAACTCGTCTACAAAATTTCCTTTTTTTTACCCAATGAGGTAAAAAAGGGCATATTTTTTTCTGTAGTGAGATGGTGTTATGCCATTTTATGACCCTATGTGATCTCTACACAGGTGTAATGTTTTCTTTTATATGAATTTGTTTCAAAATTCCTTTTTTTTAACCCAATGAGGTAAAAAAAAGGCAAGTTTCTGCCGTAATGAGATGGTGTTATGCCTGGATTATGCCATTTTTATGACCCTATGTGATCTCTACACTGGTGTAATGTTTTCTTTCATCTAAATTTGATATAAAACACTTTAAGAGACATTTTATTCCACTTCCTGTTCAGGGTATATAACCTTGAAAACCTACCAACTCGTCTCCAAAATTTCCTTTTTTTTACCCAATGAGGTTTTAAAAAAAAAAGAGAAAGGGGCAAGTTTTTGCTTTTTAAGATGGCGGTACATAACCCGTCCACGGAACATAAACGTGTCTGCCGCTACGGGAAGATGGATGGATGGGCCCCGCATGCTTCGCCTTTCATAAAAAGGTCTTTAAAACCCCTCGTCCCAGATCTTCTTTCCCGAGGAAGCATGATATTAAAAGACGAGGCAGGGAACCGGGCTTGGTAAACGTAATGGATCGGCAGGAAAGTTTTAAAAGCACCAAGGGGGTAGGCCATTATGCAAAGCAGGACTCGCACAAGTAATCTGCGCCCCTGTCTCTCAGCTGCCAAAGACAAAGAACACACGCAGAGGACCCTGATTGCTTCTTAAGAAGCTCCCCCCCCCCCCCCCCCGCGCTCGCGCCCAGCCGCCATGATGGATTCCGGTATTTTGACTGTTAATATGTTCGAAGGAAAATTATTTATACATTTCCTTTCGAGGCTGAGCGCCTTCTCTTCCCCGTGATTACTGCCTCTGGAAATGAGAGCGGAGAAGCAGGAAATCTCGGTGTCACGGAGGCCTGATGTATCCTCAGATTACGGGCTGATCGCAGCTCAGATGAGCGCCGCGTCGAACCGTTTGCCCCCGTGCCTGCGACAACTCCCCGTCCCTGACAAGGCCTCTTAGCTTTCCCCCCGGTTATTGATGCATTCTGCATAAATGCAATCCATTGATGGCGTCCGCATGCCTGGAATATAGGTGTGGGGGTATTATTTAATACACTCGGAGAGCATCCCGAACCGTACGGAGGCGCCGCTGATCAAAAGGGAATCGTGTTCAAGGTGGGGTGAAATCTGCATGTGTGATGATGATACCTGGGCAGACATTCATCAGACTCCTCCGCTGCTGGTTTAATGGGGACAAGAAGGATGGCGGGACGCAGAGAGGAGAGAGGGGAGCCCAGGCGACAGGAGAGATTGGTGATGCGAGGACGCCGAGGGAGGTCGTTGAAGGTGGGGAGGCGCAGGGAAAAGAGAGCGACGTGGGTTTTATTTTTTAAATTTTTTTTGCACCAACCCTTTAAAATTCTCATTCTCGACTCACCAGGAGCCGTCGCCGTCGTCGCTTATCGATGCCTCTCGGCGTCACTTAATCGACTGCCAGACTGTGTACAAAGTTTATTTTCAATACATGAGTGTAAATATGATTTGAGAGATGTTTGTAAGTTCACGGTACAAAAGGCTAAAAAAGGGATTCAAAGAAGATGTATTTCTGTTGTAGGAGTCCAATTATGGAATAATGTTGAAATGGATGTAAGACTGGTGAACTCCTTTTGGGTTTTCAAGGGAATTATTTATAAAACAATTCTTGAGAGTTATAAATGTAATTAAAAACGTATTTATATGGAATATGTATGTGGTAGTATATATACATATATTTTGTTTATAATTTTGTTGTTGTTGTTTAATTTTCTTCTTTATTTAATATTAATTTTCTGATTTATTTTGATTTAAATTTAGGATAGGAATTTATAAGCATTTTTTTGCTTCTACCTATACCTTTTCAGTCTTTCTCTTTTGTATATTAAATAGGATAATATTGTATTGTATTTGATTTGATTGACTGAATAAAATACACAAACAAAACAAACTTTATCGATTAGATTCAGTCCAATATTTTGGCGTTATTTGAGTACTTTAAAGATATTTAAGTCACACTAACAGCGGTCCAATGTCTGTGTGAGCCATCCCTCCACCTCATCCTCCTCATCCTCCTCTCTATGGGGGTATTGACTCGACTCCGCCTCATCCAGTTGCACTGAGCGTCTCGTATTGCGGCAGAAGGTTTTATATTCGACACATTCATAGACGCAAACATTGTATTATTGGACTATTGAGTTAAAATCATAAAGCCTTAGTGTCATGTAACACAGTAGATTTAAAATGTTCCTGCATACTACGCGTTCTAAGTCAATATTCAACTTTTTTACTGATTTTGTATTACTTATTTTTTTATTGTCAGGTAAAAATAACACACACTATGTAGAGCCTTTCCATATTGTGTAAAGCTTCTTAATAGTTTCTCCTGTTTAATGTAAACTCAATCCAGTCATAATTCTTCTTCAAAAACTTCAACTTAATGCAAAATAAATGGTTAACCTGATAGAGAATGCACAGTGACGACCTTCATTGTGAACAGATTTTTTTCCTTGATGCATACTTATATCTCACAAATATACACACACTTGACCACACACACACACACACACAGACTCACACACATACACACACACACACACACACACACACACACTCACTAAACTGTGCTCAGACAGTTCATAAAAGACACAGACAACAAAATGCTGATGCAGAGCTCAGACAGTTCATAAAATAATAGACATAATAACAATAAATGCTGAATAACACCATAAACCAGAAATATACTGTGATGAAGTTCTTTTTTATATTAAAATAATTACAATAATAAACTGAAATATTGCAAGCCTTTATTCTGATTTATTGCTGATTATGGCTACAGCTTAAGAAAACTCAAATATCCTATCTCTAAATATTAGAATATCATGAAAGTATACTAGTAGGGGTAATTGAAAAATTAAATTAATTAAATAAAAACCTGCACCTGTTTTGGTTTCCTTGACAAACACTCAGCTGTTATAAATCTTTTTTTTTTCTTAACTTGGGAAAAATAAAAATATTTTTGAGATTTAGAGTTAGAGTTTGTTTAAGCTGTTATGTCATAAATATTAAAAAAAAAAAAAAATTGCAATATTTCAGTTGATTTTAATCCAGAATGAGAATGTATGACATTTTTGTTTTTTTAATTGCATTACAGAGAATAAAGAACTTTATCACAATATTCTAATTTTCTGAGACAGTCCTGTATATATATAATTATTTATTTCATCAAATGGAAATTTAATATTTCTGAACTGAGTATATTACTTTGAAACTATCAGAACTATCTAAAATATTTCAACGCATTTTTTCATAATTCGGGGGGGGGGGGGGGGAGGGGGCTTAAATATCCGTTACATAAACATGATTGATGGATCCACTTCCTGCACAACGATCCCACTGAGAACGATTACCACCGCGTTGGTCACGGCACACCTGACTCCGTCATCCGGCCTCGGACCTTATTGTTCAAGAGGAACTTTATTTTGGAGATAAATCTAAATATTTCACAGTGTTCATCCAACTGTTGATGGGTTTCCAGGACTTTAAACCAAATTTCCATAACCAAACATTTTGTGAAATCTCGGTGTATACACGAGTATAAACCTCAAATGAGACAATAGTTTGATTAAAAGAATAAATACTGATATAAACGTTATTCTTTTAATCAAACTCAGCATAAATGTGAATATAACAACATTTTCAGGACTTTTCCAAAACTTTTGAGACAACATTTTATTACATCGACTTTTCCAGGCCTGGAAATAAAAAATGTTGTATTCTTTATTTCACTCCATGACTTTTCCAGGTTTTCCACGACCGTAAGAAACCCCCGATTTCAGAAGCCAACTTTTTTTTTTTTAAGCCCAATGAAAACCAAAGCCGGCGTGAAAGCCACTTTGCAGTAAAATGGTATTAAATGAAGAAACAACCCCCCCCCCACACACACACACACACACAAAGACACAGACACACACTCACGCATGCACACCATTCAGTCAGCACCCGCCCCAGGCATTGAGGGCTCAGTTGTCCCCTGTCTCTCTCTCCCTCTCTCTCTCTCTCTTTTGGGGCCTGATTTGAATATGACCCCTTGTTTTATGGACGAAGGTAATTGGAAGTGGGTGATTTACTGCAGTGTATACAGGGACAGCATCCAACAAAATATCTGGAAAGCAGGGAATATAATGCCCGCCGCATTCATCCGGACACAGGTATATTTTAACCACCGGGTGTTGACAGTGTTCACTATTAGCCGGCAAATAAATTATTCAGCCCTTACAAGAAAAGGGGGAGAAGAAGAAAAAAAACCTCCCTTTTCAACAAGCAGGACAAAGCAGTTATGCGGTGGTAGGAAATAAAAAAAAAAGAGAGGCAGTCATTTTTTCTTCAATTACAAAAGGCAAATATTTATTATTTATAAGTACTTGCCTTGTATGGGCTTAAATGTTATTTATGAACCTGTTGCATAGTGATTTTCCAATGTAACTCATTATTTTTAGCTGGAGGGTGTTGTAAAGGAGCAAGGATATATTTAATGACACTCTGCTAGTCGGTGCAATTACACTGTAATCATTATGTAAAATGTCCTATTAATTAAACCAATTTCTGCTCGGGGGAAGATTCTTTCCCGTGAGGCCTGCGCCTCATCCTTCAGCCGCCTTGCTGCCTCCTGTTTTCTTCTTTTCACCATGCAGGCGCCCTTATTATGTTGTGACTTCACTGCATACATATTTATAAAAGAGATTTCCATTGTCCCCGAGATGTGTGGAACCACTTCGCAGATTAATAAATAGAACGTGGTGCCGTTCGGTTCCTCTCCAATCAGACGTCGATAAGTGGAGGATGGGTCTTTTCTTTCTGGGACAAGAGAAGGGTTTATGAAATATATTGGCTTCTATTTTAATAATATCTATTGTTTACGGGACGGGATGCTGCGTATTACGGTGTTAGAGAACGAGACGCGAAGGTTAGAGAAGACTTGACCTTTGGTGGAGGTCGTTCAGTGGAGAGCGAGAGGGGTTGGAACTAATTCAAGGTGGTTTTACAGCAGAGTAGATTCATTAAAAATACAACTAAGGTGCCGTCTGGAACCGAAAATGGTTCTCCAGAGTGATGCCTTAGAAGAACCATTTCTGGTTCCACAAAGAACCTTTCAAACCAGGGTTCTTTAAAGAACCATTTCCATAAAGAGTTCTTCAAAGAACCTATAAATGTGTTTCAAAGAGCCTTAAACATGGTTCTTTTTCAAACCAGGGTTCCTTAAAGAACCATTTCCTTAAAGAGTTCTTCAAAGAACCTATAAATGTATCTCAAAGAGCCTTAAACATGGTTCTTTAAGGTACCATTTATGGTTCCTCAAACAAACGTTTAAACCAAGGTTCTTTAAAGAATCATTTCCTTAAAGAGTTCTTCAAATAACCTATAAAGGTGTCTCAAGGAACCTTAAAAAAATGGTTCTTTAAGGCACCATTTCTGGTTCCACAAAGAACCTTTCAAACCAGGGTTCTCTAAAGAACCATTTCCTTAAATAGTTCTTCAAAGAACCTATAAAGGTGTCGTAAAGAACCTTCTATAAGGCCCCATTTCCAAAATGGTTCTTCAGTCGATGATGGTTCTTCATAAAACCAGAAAAGCCTTTTAAAGAACCATTTAAGAACCATTGTTTTTCTGTGTGTAGGCTCATAGGCTGCTGGGGGATGTTTTAGGATACACTGAGCACCTCTCTCTGGTCACATGACGTCTATTCTGTCCATCCTGGAGAGGGATCCTCCTCTGTTGCTCTCATGAAGGTTTCTTCACTTCAGGTCAAAGGTCAGGGATGTCGTATGTGTACGGATTGTAAAACCCTCTGAGGCAAATTCTTAATTTGTGGTATTATACTTGCTATATAGAATAAACTGAATTATACAAAAGTAAAAAATGCCCCAAAAAGGCGTAACATCAGCGTTGTCAGAGGATCAGAGACAGATCCTCCTCTGTGAAGGTTTCTTCACTTTTCTTCCCCGTGAAAGTTTTTCTTCTACTTTTTAGGAGTTTTCCCTGATCCGACGTGAGGTCAAAGGTCAGGGATGTCGTATGTGTACGGATCGTAAAACCCCCTGAGGCACATTCCTAATTTGTGATATTGGGCTACACAGAATAAAATGAATTGAAAGATAACATTCTTTACAAAGCAACCACAGAGAACCTTTCGAATGCGTCTCCCCCTTTAAGAAAATGTCGGCGCTGGCACTCGGCGGCGGGCCGGAGCGCCGATGACCCGCCTGGCTCTTTATCTGCTGCTCTGGCAGTCCTCACGTCGCCGTGGTGACCGGGGGGTCATCGGCACTTCCAATGCTCTTCAGACACAATCTGTTTTCTTTACTTCTTGGCACAAAGGAAACGATTAAGAAAACAATTCAATAGAGAGCGAGAGCACACACACACACACACACACACACACTCACTCACGCACATCTACATTGCAAATCGGAGGCACTGGGGGATGTTTGCTATTCAGAAAGCATCGGGGTTGGGAGAGGCCCTCTTTGTACGAGTGCTTCGGGGTCCACTTCTGAATGCTAAGGGCGACCGTAATGCGGTGGAGGGGACGAACAAGTCATTTACATTCAATAGATTTAATGCACAGCTCAATTCTACAGCTTCTATACACAGTGTTTAGTCAAAAAAACATTGCAGGAGCAGAAATTGAGCTTTAATAAATTGCAGTGGGCGACTATGGGTCAGTGGTTAGCAGGTCTGTCTTTCAATCAGGGGGTTGGTGCTTCAATCCCCGCCCTAGTCGATGTGTCCTTGAGCAAGACACTTAACCCTGTGTGTACAGTGTATGAATGTCATATGATTATAAGTTTGGATAAAAGTGTCTAAAGGAAATGTAATAACAATGTAATAACAGTGTAATAACCTAGCATCATCTCATTCTAAATGCATATAACTTAACATTCATACAATATATATATATATATATATATATATATATCCACAATGAGTGTTGTTGGTGTATTGCCCTCCTTCAGATTTATTATTTTTGAGTCTGTACAGTAATAATAACACACTTTGGGTTTAGTATTCTGTCATGAGTGAATCAGAGAAACATCTTGTTCCAGGAGATTCACTCTACATTCACACTGATGGGCAACGTCTCAGATCAGAGATTAATAACCTTGTTCCAAGCCAAATAAATTTACTTTTAGTTTTCTGTTAATGTGCTTGCTTTGTTTTATATATAATATATCGTTTATATGGTTTCCTTCAATGATCTGTACACTTGTTTTTGTTGATATATTTTTGTGTAATTGAGAAATATTTGTGTACCTTTTTTCGGGAGGTTCTCCAGAAGCCCGAACAGATGGCGACGACATCCCCCCCCCCCCCCCATAACCGCTTTGACCCCCTCTGCTCCCGATCCCGCGCGGCTCGCCACGCGTCACAGGTCTGTTCTGGAGTTGTTGGAGATGAGTATCTCGGTGGGTAAACCGCGGTTTGGGCCGGCGTGACCAAAGGACTGAGCGGCTTACGGAGAAGAGTTGTTAAAGTCCAGACACCTGCTGTGAAGAGGACGGCTCTACGACGATGAGGAGGAGGAGGAGGAGGAGGGTCAACACGATGATGGAGACCTAAAAAGAGCAAAAAGAAAAGTATGATTAGGTGGGATTGAAATAAAAGTGGAAATGGAGGAGGTGATGATGCTTGTTGGCTTATTGGATATGAAGATATGGATAACTATATATATAATTATACCTTGTGTCAAGAAACCATATATATATGTATATATGTATATGGTTATATATATCCATATATATGTGGTTATATATATATATGGTTTTATATATATATATACATATTTATCTGGCTTATCATTTTATAATTATATATATATGCACCTTGTGTCATGAAACTATACATATATATATGTGGTTATATATATATGGTTATATATATGGTTATATATATATATATATATATATATTTGCAACTTGTGTCAAGAAACCATATAAATGGATGGTTATATATATATATAATGATCTATCTTGACATAATGTGCAATAATGTGTACATACACATTTTTAGTGACTCACAAGTTTATAGAATGAGGAAAAATCTTAAATAATATATTATAACATAGTAATAATATAACAATATTAGAGTCAATATGTGGACTAATATTTCACATGTAGGTCAATGTATCAAACACAACGTCTGGGTTAGTTATAAGCCTCACAAACACATAATGTGGCTTCAACGAGTAGAAAACAACAACATTTGCATAGTTTACATAAATGGTGGAAGTCCATCTTCTCATTATTTGCATGAATTCATAAACACCGCATGCAAACACATCCACACACAGTCAGATTTTTCCAATCTGCAAGACATCAGCAGGTTAAGATTATCACCCCGCCGGCAGGAGGAGGCGCCGCGACTCTTATTACAGGTATGGATTACAATATTTATGCCGCATGCTCTATTCGTGGCCGTCAGACGGATGGCCGGTGTTGCATTTTAATCCATTACACGCCGTGGTGGTGGTGGTGGTGGTGGGGGGGGGGGGGTGTCAAATTAGGCCTCTTCATTAATACACTATCCGTGAGAGGGGAAGAGGAGAGAATGAAAGTGGAGGAAAGAAGGTGGGAGAGAGAGGAGGAGGGGGGGGGGGATTATTATTATTCCCTCTCTTGCTGAGATGAGAGCAAATTATAAGAACATACACCTTTCTTCATCTGTTTGGATAAGTGGGGGGCCGGCGGGCGCCTGATGGATGACGCTGTTTACAAATGAGGCTGACGCCGTTAAGCAGAGGAGCGGCGCATGCATTTACCACCAATAAGGACACACACACACACACACACACAGGCTGATGATGAGAGTCCCTTGGCTGCAGCGGATTAGGCAATTTTAGCAGCCGCCGGCAGATTGATGGAGTCGCCGCTCCACAGACGCCTCGTGCAATGGGGAGGAATAAAGTTTGGCCTGCTGGGATCACCCGACTGCTCGCCAGGAACGAGGAGGGAGGAGGAGCGGCGAGGAGCGGCGAGGAACACGAGGCGCGGGCGCGTCGCGCCGATACTGTCTCTATTGTTCTCTATTGTTTCACTTTTTAGAACTGAAACGTCATTGGTCGATGGACAGCATGTCAACGAGCGTCGATTAAAAGCTAAATATTCCGTCGTCTCCGCTTCTTAAATGTGAGAATGATAAATATCTGTTGGTATTTTTGATTGTTGAAGGTCAAAACTAGCGAGAGACATGTTATTTTACAATTTTCCAACATGTTATGGATCACACCGTAGAGCCGAAGCGATGTGATTGGTCGATCGACAGCAGAAAAGCAAACAGATATTCCCGTGTAAAGCATTTGTAGTTCAATGTATTTTACTTGTGATTTTTTATGTATTTTATACTATTTTAATGTGCTGTACTATCTGGACCTTGAGTCTGAAATAAAAGTTTGATTGATTGTCTTAACTTGACTGATTCAAATAATAAATAATATGTTTAATATATAATATAATAATATATATTTTTAACTTGACTTTGATTAAAATAATAAATAATCTGTTTAATATATAATATAAAAATATAATTTTTATTATTTTAACTTGACTTTGATTAAAATAATAAATAATCTGTTTAATATATAATATTAAAAAAATATATTTTTTATTTTAACTTGACTTTGATTCAATTAATAAATAATCTGTTTAATTGTGTCAACTTTAACAGCGTAAGTGTCTTGCGCAATATTTCTTTCAACTACTAATAATACAATATTTACAATAATATATAGATAGATAGATAGATAGATATATACTTTATTGTCAGTCAGTAGGCAGCACACACAACAAAAAAAAAACACAAAAACAAAATAAAACAAGGGTTATAAGAGGGTTAGGGTGATCTGGCAAGAGGTAGTGAGCTGTAGAGCCGGCAGGAATGTTCTCCTGTATCTCTCTCGGAGCGTGAGGAGGAGGAGGGAGCGGAGAGACTGGACTCCTCTGAGTAGGGAGAGGAGAGGTGGGTGGAGTTGGGTGGTCGGTTGTCCAATATGGACACCCCTCCCTTCCCGCCTTCCCCCTCCTCCACACCCAGAGCAGATGACAGCAGATGGCGGAGCCAGCCCCAGCCTTTGTTAAGAGTTAAGGTGGCTGTGCGGCCCGATGCTGCTCCCAGCAGAGCGCAGCACAGGCAGCACGAGCACATCACACAATCGACTGGTACTCTCTTTCCTTGAATGAAGGATGCTGAGGGAAAAAAGAAGCGCTCAAAAAAGGAACTCATCCCCCCTTCTTGTACACAGTTGATGTGTTCCTCCAGTTTCAGTCGGCTGTCGATGGAGACGCCCAGGTACTTGTCCTCCCACCCACCCCACGTCCCACCCAGCCCAGGACACTCAGGTAGGACCCGCCTCCCCCCCACCACCACCACCCACCACCACTCTTGGCCACCGTGCCGCAGGTGGTGTGGCCGCCCACTTACAGTCATCACACACACCCCTGCCCTACCCTCCTCCCCATCCCTCCCACACCCACCCAATGCAGAATCATCAGAGTACATCAGCATGCATGTGACTTGTTTGTGTTGTACTGGAAGTCACAGGGTGAGAGGAAGAGGGAAGGACAGAGTTCCTGTTGGGGGTTTCACACTGACCACACTGCCACAGCACACACGCCCCATTCTGACAAACTGTGGTCTGCCTGTGAGGTAGTCAGTGATCAGGAGATGAGATGGTGGCCCACCCACCACCCGCAGCCTCACTCTCAGCAGCAGTGGCTGGATGGTGTTAGCAATGGAGAAGTCAAAGAAAGTGACTCACTCAGAGACAGAGGTTCCATCCAGGTGCGACTTGAGCTCATGCAGCATAGAGATGATGGCATGCCCACTCCCACATATATATATTTCTTTCATATTGATGTTAAAATGTCACTTTTTTTCTCTAAATCCTATTTGGGACCTCCTCTTTTTCCCCCTCCAGTCCCAGAGACACAGCTTCTGACACGTCGGTGAACAAATAGAACTATATAGATATTTTCATCAACAGCCAGACTGAAAAACGAACGAACGGGCCGAGCCGGTCGAGAGCAATCGCACGGCGGAGAGAGCGAGAGGTTAAATGTCTGCGTTAGTATGTGTTTGCCTCCCCCCCCCTCCCCCACCGATCATGCTAAAGAGAATCCCCCCCCTCCCCCCAAAAAATTCCACGAGCCCCCGATAGCATGTCATCTTTCCCGTCGGTGTCACGGGAAATAGACTGATGAATCACTTCCTGGTGTCACCGCGGTGGACGGGTGACAATCAGCCGGATGATGGTGTCTGCCTGCCGACACACATCGGTAATGGATTGCCCCGAACTCCCAAAAAACACTCTCTCTCTCTCTCTCTCTCTCTCTCTCTCTCTTTCCACCATGAAACATCGGATTGAAATCACTCCGGATGAGGTGGGGTCCGGGTCGTTTGTTATTCACTTCCCTTGCTCTCGCTTGGCAACAGCACCCCCCCCCCCCCCACACACACTCGCCCCCCAGAATTTTTTTTCACCGCAACGACACATTATGGTAATCAGACAGTATGTGTGTATAGGAATCAATCAACGTGTGTGTGTGTGTGGGCATCGCAAGAGTTATGACGCGGCAAAGTCTGTTTGTAACTTTTTTGATTCATGGGGGCGATCTCCACCTGCTTTCTTTTCTTCTTCTCTGGATGTATTGGGGGGAGGGAGGGGGGGAATGACCTGCAGGACCATGTGGGGGGGGGGGGGGGGTCAACGTAGACGATGTGGCCGCTTCTGGAACTTCAGATGTTAGATGTGAGGGCCCATTTCCATGCACGGTGGTGATGGATGCCATCTCAGATATACCTCTCATGACGTTACCCTGGCACTGCCTCTCTCTCTCTCCTCTCTCTCTCTCGCTCTCTCTCTCCTCTCTCTCCTCTCTCTCTCTCTCGCTCTCTCTCTCCCTCTCGTACCTGCCATCGCCGTGCCTGCCTGATTTATAAAGTTGTTATGGCAATTCACTCTGGTGTTATTTCCTGCCACATAAATACATATATCTCAGGCGGCCATTATAAGGCGGGTAATGGAGGAGCGTCGGGGGGGCGCTCTGGGGATCCGTCTCAGGATTATTTGTCAGGATGTTATTTGGTTTCCGCTGCAGAGAGAAACTTACATTAACATTAATCCGCGACGTGCGAGATAAAAAAGACTGCGGGGAATTGTTTTATTATCGTCAGACGGGCTCTCGCATCCACCTCTGCATTTTCCTTTTTTTTGGTAAAATTGACATTTTTAAAGCAAATTTTTATCCTCTGAGTTTATTTTATTGACTCAAGTTTCAAGCAGTTTCGACGTCAACGCTGATGTTACGGCCTTTTGGGGCATTTTTTTACTTTTGTATGATTCAGTTTTTTTTATATAGCAAATATAATATCACACATTAAGAATTTGCCTCATAGGGTTTTACAATCCGTACACATACGATATCCCTGACCTTTGACCTTTCACATCGGATCAGGAAAAACTCCCCAAAAAACTATTTTCTCGGGGAAAAAAGTGAAGAAACCTTCAGGAGAGCAACAGAGGAGGATCCCTCTCCAGGATGGACAGAATATACGTCATGTGACCAGAGGGAGGTGCTCAGTGTATCCTAAAACGTCCCTCTGACCCGATGAGACGTGAAGGCACAAAGACTCTGAGGAGGAAGCAGAGTTAGTAATGTGTGATGGAGAGATGGAAATTCATCCATAAGGAGAGAGAGTAGAGGAGATAGGTGCTCAGTGTATCCTAAAACATCCATAAGGAGAGAGAGAAGAGGAGATAGGTGCTCAGTGTATCCTAAAACATCCATAAAGAGAGAGAGAAGAGGAGATAGGTGCTCAGTGTATCCTAACACATCCATAAGGAGAGAGGAGAGAGGTGCTCAGTGTATCCTAACACATCCATAAGGAGAGAGGAGAGGAGAGAGGTGCTCAGTGTATCCTAAAACATCCATAAGGAGAGAGAGAAGAGGAGATAGGTGCTCAGTGTATCCTAAAACATCCATAAAGAGAGAGAGAAGAGGAGATAGGTGCTCAGTGTATCCTAAAACATCCATAAGGAGAGAGGAGAGGAGAGAGGTGCTCAGTGTATCCTAAAACATCCATAAGGAGAGAGGAGAGGAGAGGTGCTCAGTGTATCCTAAAACATCCATAAGGAGAGAGGAGAGGAGATAGGTGCTCAGTGTATCCTAAAACATCCATAAGGAGAGAGGAGAGGAGAGAGGTGCTCAGTGTATCCTAAAACATCCATAAGGAGAGAGGAGAGGAGAGAGGTGCTCAGTGTATCCTAAAACATCCATAAGGAGAGAGGAGAGGAGATAGGTGCTCAGTGTATCCTAAAACATCCATAAGGAGAGAGAGAGAGGAGAGAGGTGCTCAGTGTATCCTAAAACATCCATAAGGAGAGAGGAGAGGAGATAGGTGCTCAGTGTATCCTAAAACATCCATAAGGAGAGAGGAGAGGAGATAGGTGCTCAGTGTATCCTAAAACATCCATAAGGAGAGAGGAGAGGAGATAGGTGCTCAGTGTATCCTAAAACATCCATAAGGAGAGAGGAGAGGAGATAGGTGCTCAGTGTATCCTGAAACGTCCCCCATCAGCCTATCAGCCTGATTAGAGGATAGTGGATCGCGAGATAACTAAATTAAGAAAGAGAAATGGAGGACGAAGTGCAAAAGAAGTCACACTGTGATTACGTGGTTTATCTCCCGTCAACCACCAGGATGCCCCGCCCCCATTATTTAAATAATTCATCTTTATTTATCTTTGTGATCAAACATGCTCCAAGCCTCTGTCTCTTAAGGGCCAAATATATATTTTGTATGTGAGCAAACACAAACAAAACAAATCATCCATTTCCCCCTTTTTTTTAAAACTTCCGCATATATTCTAGGTCTGCAAATTGTTCGCCCTTTTTTTCTCCTTTTCTCCTCGTGTTGCCATTAGCAATCAGCTCACTGGGAGCACGGGGCGGCGTGGAGGAAAATCATTTGAACCTTTCGGCCTCGCCATGGATCCCCCGCCGCCGAGGGGGATCAGGGGCGCCGGCCGGGGTGACAGCTCGGGTCAATACTCGGGAGCCCGGCGGAGGATCATCACGCAGTGGGGAGGGGGGGGGACGGGGGGGGGGACTTAAGAGTGGGTCGTCCCCCCCCTCCAGGATCAGCCAGCTTTAAGTTTAAGTCGGCAGAATGTGAAGATGAGGAGGGTCTGCGACTGTGGTGGGAAATGACCGGGCGGCGATAGTTGCTGACTGTGCCGCAGCTCGAGAAGTTCACACACACACACACAAACACACATACACACACACACCTACACACACACACACACACACACACACACACACACACACACACACCTACACACACACACACCTACACACACGCTCCAGCTAATGACAGGCTGTGCGGAGGTATTGAAAGGTGTGGCGGCCTTGTCAGGGAGAGTCCCCCCCCCCCTCGTCCTCTGCTGCCAACCATGGTCCCCCCCCCCCCGCCCCGCCACACAGAGGGCATGGCACACCACACAAGGCTTGACACCTGAGATATTGAGTTATCGATACAGTGTCTGTTATGTGACAACGTGAGTGTGATGGCGTGTGTGTGTGTGACGGCGTGTGTCTGTGTGTGATGGCGTGTGTGTGTGTGTACGATTGCACGTGTGCGTGCGCCGAAATGTGTGTGTGTGTCATCGCACGAATGAGAGAGTTATTGATACTCTTGTGTGTGTGCGTGTGTGTGCGTGTGTGTGTCACGACTTGTTTTTGCGCGTGAAGTGAAGCGTCACCACGCGTGCGATGGAGTTATTGATAACCGCCCAAGTCAGGTAAAAATCGTTACTCTTCAGAAACTCTTCGGAAAAAAAATCGTCACTGTTTAGAATCCAACGGTTTTTTTTACCAGCAAAGACGTCCAAGGACCCCGAAAAGTCCTCAGTCAGCTGACGTGTGTGAAGATTACAAACTGATTTTTAAAATAATATTCACTATTGATAACATTTGCCTGTGAGCAAATGAGAAATGGAGGAAAAAGAAGGGAGAAAAAAAAAAGGTGCATGTGGGGTAATAGAAAAATCCAGAGGTATGATGTCAGCTATGGATGTGAGATATACAGACATTTTTTTTTTTGCCAGGCCTATTTCAGCCAGACAGCATGGGGCTATTTGGAATAGAGAAAAGTAATAACCTCCATTTGTTCTCCCTTGTCCCTCGGCTTATGAAAAACGCCTTTACAACTTGCTTTGCCTTCACCGGGTTTCCTGGAAGATTTTCAAGTTTGGCAACTTGTCACTTGGATTGGAGGCTGGTGGAAATATGATGTTCGGGTCACGGCTTTCCTCTGCTAGTTCAATATGTTGCAGTGTGATTGAGGCAGGCTCGGGCGAAGGGGATTTGGGCTATTAATAAAGCCTGTGAAGGGTGGGGGGGGTGAGCCAAGAACATATTGTACCGCTGTATTGTACTTAATACTGTATATTCTTTTACCACCCTATGTACAGTGTGTTTGTATACAGTGTGTTTTTTATATTTTTTTATATTTATTATTATCATTATTATTATTATTATTATAGTGTGTTTGTACATTGTGTTTTTTATATTTTTTATATTTATTATTATTATTACTATTATATTGTGTTTGTACAGTGTGTTTTTTATATTTATTTATATATTTATTATTATTATTACAATTATATATTTGTTATTATTATTATTGTTATTATTATAGTGTTTTTGTACAGTGTGTTTTTTATATATTTTATTATTATTATTATTATAATTATAGTGTGTTTGTTTTGTACCTCTGTTGACTCGATGAGCCCTGCTAAATAATTCCGACGTATCTGGACTGCTGGTCCTTAGGCAAAGATGGCAAATAAGAAACCTTGAATCTTGTTGTTGAAGAAAAAGATAAAACAGAAGAGGAAAAAAAGTATTTTATTTGCTTGAAAAGCTGAATATAGTTTGATTAATTTACAGAAAACAAAGTTTGAGTTATTATCGAAGAGGAGCACTTTGCTAGATGTGTTGTTCCACATTCTGGTCCGGCCCGCTGTCTCCATCACTATCAATTGTCTTTGAACAGCTCCGATCATCACCTCAATTATCCGTTGTCCTGCCCACCTGATGTTTTTTTTTTGCCAACTATAACTTCTCCGTGGACGGACAGGGAATAACGGCGGCTGAGGCGTGTTCTCGGGGAGCGGCGTGGAATACAAAGAGGGCTCGTCGATGTTGATGTGGCTGTAAAAATGTGGCTTCTCCACCACACACACACACACACACAGACATTGACACACGTACAAAAGACACACGCACACACAAACGTGAGAAAACACACGTAGTCTTGTAGCTGCATAGACACTCACACAGAGATATCCATGGATGTTGATGCAAGCGCACACATAAAAAAAACACACACCTTCCCCACCGTATCTTGTAGAAAAGCCATTTACTGACCGAGCGCCGAGGTGTCAAGCTCGAAAGTGAATCTAAGAACGTGCTTGATGTGTTCTCTCTCTCTCTCTCTCTTTTTCTGTCTCTCTCGCTCTCTCTCCGAGGCCGAGAGAAACTCATTTACCCCCCCCCCCCACCCAACACGATGCAGAGAGTGGGAAAATGTATTCATACGGCGGGGGGGGGGGTGATCTTATTACGGGCGGCGGGTAAACTGAGCAATGAGAACATCATCCACTGCAAATGACACCTAAACACATATCGACGAAAGAAAAAGACACGGAAAAAAAAGCAATATCATCTGCGTAATCAGAGAGGAGCAGTCAGACGGCATATCGCCCGCGAAATGGAACGAATCGGAAAGTTCAGCGCAGGAGCGTTTTTTTGTGCTCACGCGCGATGGCGATTCGATTTTAAAGCCGGCGAGGAATCTCCGTGTTGTTAGCGACGTACACGGGAAAAAAACTGTCTAGCGGCGCATAAAAATAGAGTTGACGTGGAATCGTGCACGAGATGAGGCACTTGATCACGACCTAAGATAACGTGCGACGCATCGAATGCAATTATCAAACACGATGACGCGCAGCTTTCTATGAGCTAACGCAACTAGCAAAGAATAAAGTCTCACTTTGGCTTTACTGCTTAACCCCAGGAGAGGTTTATTGTTTCGTGTTGATTGCCTGTTTTTGTATCTGCCTTATTGGTTTTGATGTATTCCTTTTATATTGTATTGTTTGAATAATTAATAGACGTTTTAATCTACTTCCTTTTTATAGTTAAATCAGACTTTTATTTTGAAAGGTTAAAACAAAGCGCACTTTTATTTTAAGTTCAAATGCAAACTTGATGCTACGGCTACGTATGGACAAATGCGCATTTTATACAAAGTGTAATAGTTTTAATGGACCAGTATGAGGCTAACGCTCTTACGGTGGTGATTGTTTACGAGTTTTAATTCATGTTTATTCACCGAAAGAGAGAAAATAAAGAAGTAAGTAAGTTGTACGCCGATTCATACACGGGGATCCGTGAGAACCCCGATAACAATATTCTATCACCAGCTACTTCACGACTATGAGAACTTTTCACTGGAGCTGAAATTATTAGAAGTTTTATTCATAGATTATTCAAAGAGTTAATTTCTATTTGGATTGGTTACATTTTTCAGTCATTTGATGAGTTCTGGGTTTTGGGCATTTGGTCAGAAAAAAAGTTGAGCGAGAACTTTGAGGACATTAAATTGGGCTTTAAGAAATGTTGATTAATATTATTCAATATTTTCTGAGATTTCATGGGGAAAAAGAGTAACCGAGTAATCCAAAAAGGATTGGAAAACTAATGATGAATACACATTATTATTATCTCCAGACCTACCGTAAACATTTTAATAACACAAAATACATCAACAACAAAATAATCATAATGCAAGAACATTGGAGCCTATGCATGTGGATCGGGAAAGAAATGTCCTAAACTTGGAGAACTTAAACATTGAGGACTGTAAATAAGGATGAACAACTTTTATTTGGTATAACTTAAACAAATACAGTCAATTAAATGTTAAGTGTTGACTTTAAACGATAGTAACACTGCCATACCAGAGCTGCAAAGTTACAGCACATACCTGAGGTTTACTAAACATAAGTGTATTACAATACCACGATTACACAAAAAAATAAAGATATAAGAAAAAAAATACATGTATTGAAAGAATCCAAAATAATCACTTATGTATAAGCTTTGAAACAATATCCACACAGTCTGACTTGTAATTATGCGTAGATAATAATAGTTACATTAAATGCAGATTGACCATTATTATATTTCCATGGAATACATGCTTTTGGAAATATACAATATATAAAGTATTGTGGCGTTTATGATGTGTAGAAACATTAACATCTATCCTAAAAGAAAAATGGCTGCCATGCTGAAATAGAAATTCTCATGTCAAATTCTGCAGAGGTTATAGTTTTACTCCAGATGTAAATTGTTTTATTATTCTGTATTGTCTCAGGGCCATCCAGCCAGATAGCTCACCCATTAGCATGTTCCTCTTTGTTCCCATCTATAAACATTTTTGTTGTCCTGAAGGGTCATCTCTGTATTCTTCCATCTCTCCCTTCCTTCGTAATGAATGAGTGTAATTACCAGGCCTGATTGGTTGGAAGGTCATTGGGAATCCTGTAATTTTTCACTTATGTTAAGCTTGTGTTTGTGATGAATGTATCCAACCTTTCTGGATCCCTCCTTAGATTACTCTAGGCAAAGAAACGCATCCACAAATTAAGCTGTTCATTGAACACTGCTACTGGGTACCATGAGTACGTTTATACAGATAAACAAATTGAAAGAGGTTGTGTGGTAGTTTTTAATACCCGCTCTACTGCAGAGGAGGAATAATGTATTTTTGCCTTTTTAGCTGCTTTTGAACAATGTTTTACATGATGCATACAAAATGTATTTATTACATCTTTGACCGAGATGTGTTGACAGGATTGTTTGTGAATGATAACAACGACCAGTTCACTTAAAATAAATGGCCTTTTTTATGGAGACACTATACCCATTCATTAATTAGTTAATGTTTGAGGCTGTTGCTACATTTAACAAATAACTTCATGGACCTACAAATGCAAAACACTGAAAGTACATATCTGGTCAATATTGAGTGTCAAACTGTATCTATAAAAATACTATGAAATGTTAAATGTATTTGAAAAATAGCCTCAAAATAAAAGCCTGAACTCAGTTACTGCCATCTGGGAGGATGCTAGTCACAATACACGGATAGTCAGCTAACGTAGAAGCTACAGTCAGAAGGCTATGTCGAGTGAACGTTAGCTGGTGAGATCGCGCGGCTATCTAAACTAAAGGCTGAAAACTTTAAACTTTATATATTTGACTGAGATGTGTTGACCAGTTTGTTTGTGAATGACAACAACGACCAGTCCACTTAAAATAAATGGCCTTTTTTTATGGAGATACTGTACCGATTAATTAAAATATATATTTGAGGTAATGTTTGAGGCCGTTGCTGCATCGAAGAAATAACTTCATGGACCTACAAAGGCAAAACACTGAAAGTACATATTTGGTCAATATTGAGTGTCAAACTGTATCTAACTTTCTGGCATCTCGTTTACTGTATAAAAATACTATGAAATGTTAAATGTATTTGAAAAATAGCCTCAAAATAAAAGCCTGAACTCAGTTACTGCCATCTGGTAGGATGCTAGTCACAATACACGGATAATCAGCTAACGTAGAAGCTAGTCAGAAGGCTATGTCGAGTGAACGTTAGCTGGTGAGATAGCCGCGGCTAGCTAAACTAAAGCCACGTTTAGTTATTGTGTTTAAATATGAATTGTACCCGGGCAGAAACTTTTACAGTTTGCTGGCCAGCCTGAAAACTTAAAACTTTATATATTTGACTGAGATGTGTTGACCGGATTGTTTGTGAATGATAACAACGACCAGCTCACTTAAAATAAATGGCCTTTTTTTATGGAGATACTATACCGATTAATTAAAAAATATCTTTGAGGTAACGTTTGGGGCTGTTGCTGCGTTGAACAAATTACAGCATAAGTACATATTTGGTCAATATTAAGTCTCAAACTGTATGTTTCTGGCATCTCTCTGTATAATAATAATATGAAATGTTAAATGTATGTGACAAATAGACTTAAAATAAAAGCTTAAACTCAGTTTCTGCCGTCTGGTTCTTTGCGCGAGTCACCGTAGCTAGCTAACGTAGAAACTCGAGTCGGAAGGCTATGTCGATTGAACGTTAGCTGGTGAGATAGCCGCGGCTATCTAAACTAAAGCCAAGTTTAGTTATTAGTTAATTATACCCGGAGAGAAACTTACAGAAACTTTTACAGTTTGCTGGCCAGCCTGAAAACTTTAAACAACGTTCGTCTCAACTCTGATTCCTCGGAGTGCTCTCTGCGTTTGTCGGGTATAGGCAGATTTCCAAAAACCCAATTTCTCTCCATCTTCCCTCCGTTCTCTTGCAGTCATCAGAACTCCCTTCGTGGGTTCTTCCGTCTTTCTTGTTTTCTCTTCGAAGCAACAGAACGTTGTTCCCCAGACCTTAACCCGCCCACCTCTGTCTCTCCCGCTTCATTTCCCTGGTTTTCTAAACCTTTCGTCACCTCTCTTTGGACCTCCAGTCCGGGTGCTCGGTCGAGGTTTCTCTTCTGTCAGTTGAATTAGCGGCCTGTCAAGCGATGGTTCTGCCGTCGGGCGCTGGCAGCCGCCCCACTCGCTCCACGGCCTATCAGCCTCACATTCAGCTGTCCATGAAGGAGGGATGGAAGGACGGAGGGATCATTGGGCGAAGTGGGAGTGAGAGAGATGAGAGATCAGGCTTTCAGAGGGCCAACGAATGAAGGGATGATAGAGAGTAAAGAGGGATGGGTTCTTGATGGGAAGAGAGAGTGGAGAGAGATTTGGTTGAAGAATGGAGGGATGAAGTAGAGGAGTGTGTCCAATCGGGGGTAGTGGGGGGGGGGGCTCTGTGGCCGAAAGCCAGGAAGTGAGTCCATGAGATGGCTGGAGAGACTAAACTCTACTTGTCTTCCTCTCCTCTTTTTTTCTTCTTCTTCCTCTCTCCTCGTTTCTCCCCTCTCCTCCTCCTCTTACAATTGCCTTCCTGGTGGACTCCCGGGCTTCTTATTCTCTCTCTCTCATTTCACTCTCTTTTCTCCCACAATCTGCCAGCTGACAGGCGGACCGGGGGCCATGATGGACGATGCCCTCTCTTAGTCCGACAACATTTTCTCTCGGTCCCCGAAGCGAGATCGGGCGGCATCAGAGGCAGGCCGGCTGCTGGCCTCTTTCAGTGTTTGTGAGGTCCAATTACCGTGTTCGGTCACCCCTCTCATGACCCCCGTATCGGACGCGCCGGGCTTGAGCAAACTGGAGCTGACCACACGGCCCTGCCTTCTCAAAATCTGCACACCGGCCACGGCACAACATGTAACCACGCGTTCAACTCTGTGACTCTTCTCTCTTTCTCTTTGTCACTCGGAGCAAAAAATAGAAATACGATACCGCGAGCGTAAGTAAAACGTACGTATGAGGATATCCCGACCTGTCACGAAGAAAGATCACGTGCCCTCGGGATGGAAATTCATAATCTCTACTATATTTACACAGACGCTTGTATTTTTTCTTTTAAAATGTTTTTTCAATTATGAGATTAGTAGATTAGTGTTTAGCCTTTTTTATGGAGATACTATACCCATTAATTAAAAAATATGTTTGAGGTAACGTTTGAGGCTGTTGCTGCGTTGAACCAATTACAGCATAATTACATATTTGGTCAATATTGAGTCTCAATCTGTATGTTTCTGGCATATTTCTGAATAATAATAATATGACATTTTAAATGTATTTGAGCGTAAGTAAAACGTACGTATGAGGATATCCCGACCCACGAAGAAAGATTACGTCGTATGGAAATCCATAATTTCTACTTTATTTACATAGACGCTTGTATTTTTAAAAAAAATGTTTTTTAAATTATGAGATTATCATCAATGTCACCAATTGAATGTGTTAATTTATTCAATTTTAATTAATAACACGTTTAGTTATTGTTTCAATATGAATTGTACCCGGACAGAAACTTTTACAGTTTGAAAACTTTAAACTTTATGTATTTGACTAAATTGTGTTGACATGATTGTTTGTGAATGATAACCATGACCAGTCCACTTAAAATAAATGTTTAGCCTTTTTTAAGTAGATACTATACCCATGAATAAAAAAATATGTTTGAGGTGACTTTCTGGCATATCTCTGTATAATAATAATATGAAATGTTAAATGAATGTGAGTGTAAGTAAAACGTACGCATGAGGATATCCCGACCTGTCACGAAGAAATATTACATCCCTTCGGTATGGAAATTCATAATTTCTACTTTATTTACATAGACGGGTGTATTTTTTTCTTTTAAAATGTTTGAGAAATGATAAGATTATCATCAATGCTACCAATTCAAATTGTTAATTAATTCAATTTTAAATCAGATAGCAAGTTTTAGTATTTTTCCTGACTGCAAGGTCCCCGGCAGCGTGACACACACACACAAAAACATCCGAGCTTAATTCAATCTCATTAATTTGATAATGCTTAATCGATGAGACCTCCCGTGTTAAAAGGTCTAGTTCAAGCATTGATTACTATCTTTCAATTCTTCCTCAGCAATAAACCGGGCGAGGCAACTTATCATTATTGGATTTAAGATGCTTTAATCTGCGCTCCCCCCCCCCCCCCCCCCCACGGGCGTCTTTGTGGGCTTTAAGATTGAAAGGGTGGGTGTTCGGTCTTATTGTTACTGAAATGCAGAGTTTTTCCCGCTCCACACACACACACACACACACACAAATGGGGTTGACCCCCCCCCCCCTCTCCACCCCCATGAGACTCCCCCTCGTCCCCCAGCCTTAATCCAATTTGTTCAGCCCCCCTGTCTGCTGGCACAAAATTATAGCCCTGCTCCCATGATGAAAAAAGAAAAGAAAAAACACCACCTCACATTTCCAAGGTATCGTCTGAGCTCCTGCGAGACGAGAAACTTCATTTATTCTGGCTAACTTCTCAATTATCTTCCCAGTGGTGGAGACGTGTAAAAAAGTACAAAAATCAATAGGATTCCATTCCCTTCGTATTGGAAAGGGAGGGAAGGGAGGGGGGGGGGGGTAATGAGATAGGACACTCTCTTAATCAGAAATAAATGTTTTAATTCAGATAATGACATCGTTCCCCCTCACTCCCACCCCCCCCCCCCCTTTTTTTGCAGAAGGATGACAAATGCCCAGGTGGGTGCCCCGAGAGGAGGACCGCAAACCCCCGAGAAGCCGTTTCAATTTTATTGTAAATATAAAAGGTATTGATCGGCGAGATGTCCAAACCCTATTGCTTACAAAAGCCACTCAGGGGGACTAGGAAAACTATTAAGCGGCAGGGTCAGAAATCAATAAACAACACTGCGAGGGCCGCGCCCGCCCTCTCTGGCAGCTCTCCGGCAAGCCGAGCGGCAGAGTTAGTGACAGGCGGGGCGGGGCGGGGCGGCGTTGAGGATGATAGGGTCGGCCGGTTACCGCGGCGACGGGGCCCCGACAGGTCGGCGGAGGCCTGACAAGCTGCCATTCAAACAGACGGCGGCTCGTCGGCCCGTCGCCATCGTTCGTGTTTGGCGGCGGCGGGCGGCGGCCGTTGTGCTCGCTCTCTTTCGCTCTCGTCTCTTGGCCGTCCGCCGCGTCCGCCGCCGTCTCTTCCTCCTCTTCTGATTCGTGCTCTCGTTTCATCTTTTCTCTCCTTCTTAATCCTTTGCTTTCCTTTATTTCGTTTCTCCTCTTCCCTCCGGGCTGCTTTGCGTCCGCGGAAGATCAGGCGGGCGGCGGTGGTCACGTGATGCGGTCACATGACGCTGATCTGTGTTCATCGTATCTCATCCACGTGGAGACGTTGTTATCAGATGATGCTGATATGCTGTTGATGATGATGATGATGATGATGATGATGAGGTGATGACGTCAGGGGGCGTTGGCTATATGTGGAGGTCACCTGAGTCCAGCCAGGCGTGTTTGGCAAGAGAGCGGAAGGGCATGTTAGTTTTCAATCGCATATAAAGAACCGCGTTTAAGAACCACATAAGAATAACCACATAAGAATAACCACATAAGAAGAACCACATAAGAACCGCGTATTAAAGAACCACATTCAAGAACCGCATTTAAGAACCACATTTAAGAACCTCATATTAAGAACCACATAAGAAGAACCTCATATTAAGAACCACATAAGAAGAACCACATAAGAACAACCACATAAGAAGAACCACATAAGAACCTCATATTAAGAACCACATAAGAAGAACCACATAAGAAGAACCACATAAGAACCTCATATTAAGAACCACATAAGAAGAACCACAGAAGAAGAACCACATCAGAAGAACCTCATATTAAGAACCACATAAGAAGAACCACATAAGAAGAACCTCATATTAAGAACCACATAAGAACCTCATATTAAGAACCACATAAGAAGAACCACATAAGAACCTCATATTAAGAACCACATAAGAAGAACCACATAAGAACCTCATATTAAGAACCACATAAGAAGAACCACATAAGAAGAACCACATAAGAAGAACCACATAAGAAGAACCTCATATTAAGAACCACAGAAGAAGAACCACATAAGAAGAACCTCATATTAAGAACCACATAAGAACCTCATATTAAGAACCACATAAGAAGAACCACATAAGAACCTCATATTAAGAACCACATAAGAAGAACCGCATAAGAATCGCATAAGAACCTCATATTAAGAACCACATAAGAAGAACCACATAAGAACCGCGTATTAAAGAACCACGTTCAAGAACCGCATTTAAGAACCACATTTAAGAACCTCATATTAAGAACCACATAAGAAGAACCACATAAGAACAACCACATAAGAAGAACCACATAAGAAGAACCTCATATAAAGAACCACATAAGAAGAACCATATAAGAAGAACCACATAAGAACCACATTTAAGAACCTCATATTAAGAACCACATAAGAACCGCGTATTAAAGAACCACGTTCAAGAACCGCATTTAAGAACCGCATTTAAGAACCACATTTAAGAACCTCATATTAAGAACCACATAAGAAGAACTACATAAGAAGAACCACATAAGAAGAACCACATAAGAACCTCATATTAAGAACCGCATAAGAACCGCATAAGAATCGCATAAGAACCTCATATTAAGAACCACATAAGAAGAACCACATAAGAAGAACCGCATAAGAACCTCATATTAAGAACCACATAAGAAGAACCATATAAGAAGAACCGCGTATTAAAGAACCACGTTCAAGAACTGCATTTAAGAACCACATTTAAGAACCTCATATTAAGAACCACATAAGAACCGCGAATTAAAGAACCACGTTCAAGAACCGCATTTAAGAACCACATTTAAGAACCTCATATTAAGAACCGCATAAGAAGTACCACAGAAGAAGAACCACATCAGAAGAACCTCATATTAAGAACCACATAAGAAGAACCACATAAGAAGAACCTCATATTAAGAACCACATAAGAACCTCATATTAAGAACCACATAAGAAGAACCACATAAGAACCTCATATTAAGAACCACATAAGAAGAACCACATAAGAACCTCATATTAAGAACTAAGAAGAACCACATAAAGAACCACAGAAGAAGAACCACATAAGAAGAACCTCATATTAAGAACCACAGAAGAAGAACCACATAAGAACCTCATATTAAGAACCACATAAGAAGAACCACATAAGAACCTCATATTAAGAACCACATAAGAAGAACATAAGAATCGCATAAGAACCTCATATTAAGAACCGCATAAGAAGAACCACATAAGAACCGCGTATTAAAGAACCACGTTCAAGAACCGCATTTAAGAACCACATTTAAGAACCTCATATTAAGAACCACATAAGAAGAACCACATAAGAACAACCACATAAGAAGAACCACATAAGAAGAACCTCATATAAAGAACCACATAAGAAGAACCATATAAGAAGAACCACATAAGAACCACATTTAAGAACCTCATATTAAGAACCACATAAGAACACAGATTAAAGAACCACGTTCAAGAACCGCATTTAAGAACCACATTTAAGAACCTCATATTAAGAACCACATAAGAAGAACTACATAAGAAGAACCACATAAGAAGAACCACATAAGAACCTCATATTAAGAACCGCATAAGAACCGCATAAGAATCGCATAAGAACCTCATATTAAGAACCACATAAGAAGAACCACATAAGAACCTCATATTAAGAACCACATAAGAAGAACCATATAAGAAGAACCATATAAAAGAACCAATGCTCAAGAACTGCATTTAAGAACCACATTTAAGAACCTCATATTAAGAACCACATAAGAACCGCGAATTAAAGAACCACGTTCAAGAACCGCATTTAAGAACCACATTTAAGAACCTCATATTAAGAACCGCATAAGAAGTACCACATATTAAGAACCGTGTTAAAGAACCACATTTACGAACCGTATATCAAGAACCGCGTCTTAAGAACCATATATCAAGAACGGCATATCAAGAACCGCATATCAAGAACCGCATATTAAGAACCGCATATTAAGAACCTCGTTTAAGAACCTCATATTAAGAACCGCATAAGAAGTACCACATATTAAGAACCGTGTTTAAGAACCACATTTACGAACCGTATATCAAGAACCGCGTCTTAAGAACCATATATCAAGAACAGCATATCAAGAACCGCATATCAAGAACCGCATATTAAGAACCTCGTTTAAGAACCTCGTTTAAGAACCCTGTTGAAGAAGGAAGTGACGCTCCGTAAAGAATGCGTAGGTTTTAGACCGCTCCTCCAGCTGACGTTGGAACAAGTGGGAGGAGCTTGTTTGCGGCGCTGACAGCCGACTGTCGTCCTGTTCAACACACACACGGTTTCAACACACACACGGTTTCAACACACACACGGTTTCAACTCACCGGCTCAACGTTTGACTTGCGTCGGTTGACTTTGCGTTTGTCATGTTCTTCATCAGCTGTTCCTCTTCCTCCCCTCCGGCTCGTCTCTCTTGGATTGAATAAAACCAAGATGACAAAAAACACTAAATCTGCATAAAGCATCCATTTTTTTGGGATACTACGACGACAGGACATAGACGAGCACGACTCGGATGTTTTCTGTATGCTAAACATTTATATATATATATATATATATATATATATATCTGTATGATATATGCTGTGCCTCGGTATTAAGTAGTTGATGTTTTAAACATGAAGATGTTGTACATCACGACGAGATTTGGGATGTTTTCTCGAGTTAATTTTGCTTTTGGAAAAGAAGTTGCTGACAAAATGTGTTTTTATTTGACCTTTTTATTTGATGAATCAAACAGAATCTGACGGATGGAAGCCCGATATGTCGCGGTGGTGTCAGCGCCCTGTGCCGAGCGAGAGGTTACGCTGGTGGGCATGAGGGATGGATCTGTGTTGATTTTAAGAGCACGAAAGAGAGAAAGAAGAAGAAAAAAAAAGTTGGGTTGTGTGAGCAGTAATTATGGGAGAAAAAGCAGGCGACTGACCAGCCGGCCGGGTCAGATGACTTAACCTCAGATCTATGCACTCCATTGGACTGATGGAAGGGTCAGGGCCCTCTGGCAAACCCTCACATCCTGGGCCTTCAGGAGCCACGCCGGCTATGTGCACGTTGAACTATCTCGTTCGATTAACCAAGGAAAAACCTCAGCCTTAAACTCCTAAATATACTCTCGACGCGCTGAGAGTCCTACCTTCCTGGCCCTGCTGTCGAGTCCTACCGCTCCTGGGCTCCATCATGATTGTATCAATAACGCATCATGGCCCTGCTGAAGCCCCTCCCCCTTTTTGGATGTCATGTAACTCTGTCACGCTTCATTCTGGTCACATGACGTCTATTGTTCTGTCCATCCTGGAGAGGGATCCTCCTCTGTTGCTCTCCTGAAGGGTTCTTCGCTTTTTTTTTAACCTGTAAAATACTTTTTTCTTCTATTTTTTGGGAGTTTTTCCTGATCCGATGTGAAAGGTCAAAGGTCAGGGATGTGTACGATTATAAAGACCTCTGAGGCAAATTCTTAATATGTGATACTGGGCTTTATAGAATAAACTGAATGATACAAAAGTTAAAAAAATACCCCAAAAAGGCGTCACATCAGCGTTGACGTCGAAACTGCTTGTGCTGAGAAACAAGAGTCAATAAAAATATACTCTGAGGATAAAAATTTGCTTTAAAAACTTCAATTTTACAAAAAAGGAAAATGACGAGATCCCGTCTGATCATAATAAAACAATTCCCCGCTGTCTTTTTTATCTCACCCGTCATTTTTGTTTCGTTTTTCCTGATCCGATGTGAAAGGTCAAAGGTCGGGGATGTCATATGTGTACAGATTGTAAAGCCCTCTGAGGCAAATTCTGAATTTGTAATATTGGGCTATATAAAATAAAATGAACAGAATTGAACTGAAGTATGACATCCCCTGTGTTTTATTTCAACACGACAGAATGACATGCTGGACAGGTGAGATATGCAAAAAGGTTTATTAGTATTTTTGAATCCCCAGGAACATGTGATGTCACTTTCAGCCGTTGAGCCACTGGGCAAATCCACCTTAACAAACATCGTAAATTGATAAATCATTGCGAGGCGCGGAGGGACTGTATCTGCTGGGAGATGCTAAGCGGGCTTAGAGGGGGGATCAGTCTGTGAGTATTGCCATCTTCAGCAGGGTACATCCGCTACCCCCCCCCCCCCCCCCCCCAGACAGATAGATAAATAAATCCGGGGGCCGCGTATGCGTCTGTATACAAATGAGTGAGTCTGAAAAAAATGAAAAAAAGAGGAGAGAACCGGGAGTCCTGATGGGAAAAAGAGGTTTATATATATATACGAGGGGATGTCAAGAGAAAATCCCACGCCGTCGCCCCCCCTCTACGTCGGGACGGCGATGATGAGATTTGGGAAGGGTCAGCGGCACCTATCAGTAGGTGAAGTGTTTAGTGGGAGTGTGTCTCCCCCCCCCCACCACCACCACCACCCCTCTTTTTCCTGGAGTGTCATCCCATGTCACTCTCATCTCCCCAGTCTGATGAGGGGGCTGTGTGTGTGTGTGTGTGGGGGGGGGGGGGGTACCAAGGTGCTGGCTCCCTCCTCGGGCGTGGGTCATTTGACCCCGCTGTGTAATTCCTGCCTAATGCTCCCCCCCCCCCCTCCATCGTACGAACAAAGCCTGCATCCGTGGCACACTAAGACCCCACTTGACCCCCGCAACCCAACACAATGCAATTGGCCGTGTCATTTATATCAGGCGGCCCCCGCTCGGGCCCCGCTCGGGCCCCGTCTCTCTCCCTACATGCAACGCGCCGACTGTATAAATTGATTTCCAGCCTCCTGGTAAAGCACCTTTTGCATCCTGGTGGGTCGGAGGGGGGGGTGGTGGTGGGGGAGGGGGGAATGAGAAAAAAAATGACACGGCAAGGAGAGGTCATCTGATATCTGAGATGATATCCAGAGGAGAGACGGGTGTAAACCGTCAGGGGGAGAAACATTTATCCACAGCTCTACATCTGAGTTTCCATTTAACGGCAGCGAAAATGTTTTTATCTGCAAAGACGTCAGCAGACGAGAAGAATAAAGCTGGATCCACGTGAGGAAAGATACGACACGGAACCATCGTGGTTCTCTAAAAGGCTTTGTGGTTCCACAAAGAACCAGCACCTATACTGAAGAAGCATTCTTTCATTTGAGGCACCTTTATAGGTTCTTTAAAGAACTCTTTAAGGAAATGGTTCTTTAGAGAACCTTTCAAACCAGGGTTCTCTAAAGAACCATTTCTTTAAAGAGTTCTTCAAAGAACCTATAAAGTCTCTCAAAGAACCTTAAAAAATGGTTCTTTAAGGCACCATTTCTGGTTCCACAAAGAACCTTTCAAACCAGGGTTCTCTAAAGAACCATTTCCTTAAAGAGTTCTTTAAAGAACCCTTTTTGTAGATTCTTTGAAGCACCTTTATAAGTTCTTTGAAGAACTCTTTAAGGAAAAGGTTCTTTAAGGAACCCTGCTTTGAAAAATTCATTGTGGAACCAGAAATGGTGCCTTAAAGAACCATTTTTTAAGGTTCTTTGAGAGACTTTATAGGTTCTTTGAGGAACTCTTTAAGGAAATGGTTCTTTAGAGAACCCTGGTTTGAAAGGTTCTTTGTGGAACCAGAAATGGTGCCTTAAAGAACCCTTTTTTGTAGATTCTTTGAAGCACCTTTATAGGTTCTTTGAAGAACTCTTTAAGGAAATGGTTCTTTAAAGAACCCTGGTTTGAAAGATTCTTTGTGGAACCAGAAATGGTTCTTCTATGGCATCACTCTGAAGAACCATTTTCGGTTCCAGGCGGCACCTTATACATTTTTCTGTGTGCATTCAATCAATATTTTAACTACACATAGTTCATACACGGTTGCTATTTTAGTAGAACAACGACTCTCGCCCAGGTACAAACTTCTAGCACTCGGGTTCTTCTCTTCTGTTTGGTTCTCCAGCAGAACAAACCGCTGGTTGTTCTCTGTGATGGATCTGGTGACCGTGACCGGTCCATAACTCAGGATAAAGAACACAGGCACTTTCCTCACTTTGTTGTCTCACCAAAGAGATGACCGTGCGCCGGCGTGGCGGCGTGGCGATGCTCAATGTGGGGGAGGGGGGGGGGGCAATTTATGATCCGGTGACACCGGCAGAGAAAGAGAGGGGGGGGGGGGGGTGATTTATAGTTTAATTTGCTGTGGTAATGGACAGAGGATAATAACATGTAAAATATTAATCAATGTGTAGCAACAGCAGACATCATTTGCTAAGCTTGTTATCCGCTGCTCTGCGCCTGACAGCGAGCAATTAAACTGACACGGGGAAAACAAGGTGTCGAGCAGGCAGGACACGGCCGGGGGGGGGGGGGGGGGACCTAAAAGCATTGGGCGAGGGTAGTAATGTGTGCCGGTGGCTCTTAGTAGTTAACACCTAACAATGGTTTGGCCACGTGCTTCTCCAGAGACATTGTGTGAAAATAGATTTAACAGTTATATATTTTTTTATTTAAATAAAAAATAAATGCTTTTTTTTTTTTAAGAAAATACAGCTTCCTTGAGAAAATGTTTTAATAAATTATGATTATTTTGATTATAATTATGATTATATGATTCTAAAAAAAAACCTTGTGTGTGAATTTTTGTACAAATTTAAATTCAAAATTAATGAGTACATTTTGAAAAAAATTAAAATGAAAGAAAATGAATTGCTATGTTCTGACTTTTTGACTCAATAGACTAGGCGGTGACAATTCAAGGGAATTTAAATGTCAGATGTAAAGAGGGATTTTTATAGATAGGCAAGATTGTGAAGTGAAATTAGCTTCCTTGAGAAAAAAAAATCATTTATGACGTACTATATACCAATCTTTTAAAATTTGTATTATTCAATAGAGTAGGTGGTGACAATTCAAAAGAGTTTAAATGTCAGATGTAAACATGGATTTTTCATAGATATAGGCAAGATTGTCAAAATGAAATTAGCTTAATTGAGAAAGAGAATAATCTAATATGACGTCGTACATACGACTTTAAATTCTTTTTATTATTATTAAATAGAGTAGGCGGTGACAATTCAAGAAAATGTAAATGTCAGATTTAAACAGCGATTTTAAAAAATAGATAGGGAACATTGTGAAAATGAAATTAGTGAAATAAAATATAAAATGTGTGAAATAAAATATGAAAATAGGGAAATAAAATATGAAAATTGGCAAATCAAATTTGAAATTAGTGAAATCAAATTTGAAATTAGGGAAATCACATTTGAAATTAGTGAAATAAAAAATGAAAATAGGGAAATAAAATATGAAAATTGGCAAATCAAATTTGAAATTAGTGAAATCAAATTTGAAATTAGGGAAATCAAATTTGAAATTAGTGAAATAAAAAATTTAAATCGTGAAATAAAATGTGAAAATAGTTAAATTAAATATGAAATTAGTCAAATAAAATATGAAATTAGTGAAATTAAGTATGAAAATAGTGCAATAAAACAGGAGTAAATGCGTGATTCCCGTGGGTTCTACCTATATATAAAACCTGGATTACGTTCAGCCGCCCGGAGACAAAACAAATTGCCCAAAGCACGGCAACCCGGGGACGAGCGTCTGAAATCACGTCCACTCGGTTGACCTTTTGTTCGCCGCGCCGTGAGACGCACGCGGCGCTGACAGATGAGCTCGGCGCCGCGTGGCAGTGTGTGCTGAGTGATGTCTACATAATTAACGTGCAGTGGTTTAGCCGCGGTGATGAAGTGTGTGTGTGATTAGGGCTGTTACGGGGATTCATCTAACCTTGTTGGAGGTATAATCTCCCCTCCATCCCCTCTCTGCGACGCGCTCCGCTGCGGCTGAATGATGGATTATAATTTTCGCTTCATGCTGCAACATTAGAAGGAGGTGAAGGAGGCGCCGGCTGGACACAAAAACACACATATTTGTATACATAAAATGAATAATAAAGTGTAATATCTTAATTTGTTTATAGGGTAACTATTGTGAGGTGGTGGATAAATGCGAGTGGTAAAAAAAAAAAGTAGAATTGTTGACAGGATAATCAATAAATCATAAGAAAAGGATGAATTATGTATTTCACATGAATAGCTCATCAGAAATAATCAATAGTGTGTTTACTGATAGGCCAAAGGTTGGTGGTTTTGTGCCCGCTTTTTAGTGTTTTACAGGCAAAAAGACAAGGCAAATAAAACAGATAAAAGGGGTTTAAAAAAAGAAATGGTCTTATTTATTCATTTGTGGAATTAAGATTTAGTTTTATATTCATTTAAAAATGTCAGGACTGTGGATTCACATTGTATTGAAGCACTACACATATTTCTCTTATATTTCTTTTCTCCATCTTTTCTCTGAACCCCCCCCCCCCCCCCCGTAGTCAGCCATTGGTGTTAGATGTATAAGGTCATAGTGGGAGATGAGCCCTGGACCACAAGAGGGACTTAACAAGAAAACTTAGGGAAAAAAAATTCAATTATAGCCGTAAAAGAAATTAATAATCCCCTTTTTTTGTTGGGTATATATATATTTTTTTAATGTGTCAGCCTTTCCAATTTGTTTACATTTTTTTTGTGCCGCACCCCCCCCCCCCCTGACCCTGGTCAATTACATTGCTTGTAAATAGTTTTTATACATGTTCAAATAATTGCTCATCCTAATGTGCAGCGCTCTGGTCGCGGGGCCCATCACCCCCCCCCCCGGGGCCCATCACTCCTCACCCCAGCCGCCACCCCGCCAGAGAGCGGTCGGCTCTCTCTCTCTCTCTCTCTCTCTCTCTGTGTGTAAGTGAAATTGAAATTGAAGTTATAATTGATATCGGGGGCCCATCACCATAATGGGTTCATCATAGCGCCATCTAAAATATTAATTTTCTAATTATGGATAAATGATCAGACAAGCTGAGCCGGGGCGCTGGCTGCTGGGAGAGAGAGAGCCCCTGGGAGCTGGGAGCGATGCGGATGGGAGGACAGGGCCTTGTAAAGCCCACAAATCTTCTCTAATCCTCCCCCCCCCCCCCTCACACGGCGCCCCCTGCTCCTTCCTCCCCCCACCCCCTCCACCCCTCCACCCCCCATAATGGATAAATAATAGTTAAGAATCAGGCTGTTAAGCTCAATTTTCTCTCTCTCTCTCTTTCTTCTTCTTTCCTTTTTTTATGTGTGTATGGGCATGCCAGTGCATTGTTGAGTGCGATGATTTGCCACACACACACACACACACACATTTCCTCTCTCTCTCTCTCTCTGCCTTCTGTCTTTGCAGAAGCCTCCATCCTTTAAAATCCCCCAAAATGTCGAACACACACACACACACACACACACACACACACACACACACACACACACACACACACACACACACACACACACACACACACACACACACAGGGCCTCCGTGTCAGAGGGGGGCCCTGCAACACGATTTAATTGCAATCACTTACCGAACCAATGAGGCTACTTAACAATACATCTATTTGCACAGTACAAAACCCACCATTGTCCTACACACACACACACACACACACACACAAAGGCTTTCAGAGATATTTAACGTGATAATTATCATTTAAATAGGAAAATTCACGCAATTAATTTCGAAAAAACTCAATTTAATAATATGCCCACAAAAAAAATCCTCATATTTATTGGCGGCCGCCGAGCGGCTCGTCGGGTTTGACCTTTCCTTTCCTTTCCTTTCCTTTCCTCTCGGCGGTGTGTAGGAGGCGAAGAGGAAATGTCCTTTTTTTATGTGGTTATTTAGGAAGGACGGCACACGCCGAGGAATTCAACACGCTTTGGCAGAACGTAAATGTCCGTTTTATGCGGCAATACTTCCTCTAATTGTTTCCCTGATCCCTGATCCCTGATTAGCTGCTGATGAGCCAATCAGCCGGCAGCAGGAGGCAGCAGGACGCAGCATTCAGCCGACGCTCAAAGGCTCATTATCACTCTGAAAGTCACTCTCTCTCTCGCTGGCCCACCACCCCGTTGCTCTTCCTCCTCCTCTTCCTCCTCTCCTCTCCTCTTGTCTCCTCTTCCTCCACTCCTCTCCTCTCATATTCTCTTCCTCTCCTCTCCTCTCATATCCTTTTCCTCTCCTCTTCATCCTCTCCTCTTCCTTCTTCTCGATGCATCCACTCCTCTTCCTCTCCTTTACTCTTCCTCTCGTTGAATCACTTGCTCTACTCTTCCTCCTCTCCTTTCCTTTTTTTCTCGTTGCATCACTCGCTCTCTTTGCCTCTCATCTCCTTTCCTTTCCTCTCCTCTCCTTTCCTCTCCTCTTCCTCTCGTCGCATCACCTCCTAGCCTCTCCTCTCCTTTCCTCTCCTCTTCCTCTCCTTTCCTCTTCCTCTCATTGCATCACCTCCTCTCCTCTTCTCTCCTCTCCTTTCCTCTTCCTCTCGTTGCATCACTTGCTCTACTCTTCCTCCTCTCCTCACCTTTCCTTTCCTCTTCCTCTCATTGCATCCTATCCTCTCCTTTCCTTTTTTTCTCATTGCATCACTCGCTCTCTTTGCCTCTCCTCTCCTTTCCTTTCCTCTCCTCTTCCTCTCGTTGCATCACCTCCTCTCCTCTCCTCTTCCTCTCCTTTCCTCTTGTTGCATCACCTCCTCTCCTCTTCTCCTTTACTCTTCCTCTCGTTGCATCACTTGCTCTACTCTTCCTCCTCTCCTCTCCTTTCCTTTCCTCTTCCTCTCGTTGCATCACCTCCTAGCCTCTCCTCTCCCTTCCTCTCCTCTTCCTCTCCTTTCCTCTTCCTCTCGTTGCATCACCTCCTTTCCTCTTCTCTCTTCTCATTTCCTCTTCCTCTCGTTGCATCACTTGCTCTACTCTTCCTCCTCTCCTCACCTTTCCTTTCATCTTCCTCTCATTGCATCCTATCCTCTCCTTTCCTTTTTTTCTCATTGCATCACTCGCTCTCTTTGCCTCTCCTCTCCTCTCCTTTCCTCTCCTTTCCTCTCGTTGCATCACCTCCTCTCCTCTCGTTGCATCCTCTCCTCACCTTTCCTTTTCTTTCCTATCCTCTTCTCTTGTTGCATCCTCTCCTCTCTTCTCCTCTCCTGCTCTCCTCTCCTCGATGCACCGAGGGTAGGAGGGAGGAGGTGTAGAGTCTCCTCTCCTCCCTCTGCTGTTGTCGAGCCGTTGCAACGGACCCTCCGACGGCCGAGTTTATATTGCAATGGGAAGCCGCACGGTGAGGGGAAGGAAAGGAGAGAAGGAGATGCAGGGGGTAACAGGCAAAAAGAGGGTCTGGGGGCAGGAGAGATGGAGAGAGACAAAGAGAGAGAGAGAGAGAGAGCTAAAGGGAGAATGAAAGAGGTAATTTATAGGCGGCGGGTTTGATTTGCACGGGCGCTCTTGTCTCACGGCGAGATATATGTCAGGAGCAGCTTGGAGGAGGAGGAGGAGGAGGAGGAGGAGGAAGATGGAGGAGGGAGGAGAAGGGATGGAGGAGGGGAGGGACCCTGCTCAGGCTCTCCCGCCGCCCTGGGGCCCTCTCTCCTCGGCTTGCTCAGGTGCAGAGAGCCTCTTCTCATTTCACTGCACAGTGGGGGGGGGGGGGGGGCTCTAGACACGGCACTGCTATATGAGCCCCACCCCCACACACTACCTATACTGCTCTCCCTTCTTTCCCAGGTTTCTCTCTCTCTCTCTCTTCCTGGGGCATCTCTTCCCAGCAGGGCATGGAGGACCAGAAGACTTCGAGGCACCGGGGCGCTTTTTTGTTTTCCTGCCACAGCCTCAATGTGGGGACAACACGGGTTAATCACTAATCCAATTTGGGGTGTGTGTGTGTGTGTGGGGGGGGGGGGGGGGCAGTGTGTGTCGACAGGCTCGGCTCTGTGCTCTTGTCACACTTCATTAGAGGCCCATTACAAGCCATTCTCCTTTTTTTGGGGGAGTCTTTTTTTGTCTGCGGGTTAATGTTCCCGGTGACACGTTGAACACCTGGGGGGCAGGTGGGGGGGGGAAGGGGGCAGTAGAGGACGCTAGAGAGATGTGAGTTGCAGATTACAACACATCTCTAAACATGTTTACACTGGCATTTGGTTAAATTACATAATCTATGGCCTGCTTTAAAAAAAATATTTGTTGTTTATTTATTTTACTTATTTTTCTTGCACCATCTTTTTCAGTGTATTTTACTTTTATTTTAGTTTTTGCCCCTGACTACTCTACTACTCTACTAATACACTTTTTATATATTATTATTTAATATTTAAGTGTGTGTGTACTGAGCTAAAAAAATAAAAATAAGTTCCACACACACACCTGAAGTAAAATACGAAGAATAGAAATAAGGTGTAAAAAAAAGTACACACATTTAAGAAGACATTCCCATTTTGAGAATCGACTGTTATCAGGAACAAAACCACCACAAGGAATTAAAAAAACCGTCCTCACTCATTTTGTGAGTATAGATCCCCTTGCAAACATATATCCTCTCTCTCTCTCTCTCTCTCTCTCTCTCTCTCTCTCTCTCTCTCTGCACGCCCCACCGCTTTCTGAATAAGCGTCACTAAAGCCGCTTTCGGGAGGACATGTTCCTGTCAAAAGATGCTAAACCGTGCAAGCCGGAGCTCGGTTTCCTCCCCGCATGAGTCCCCCTGAATGAGATGTCCGTGGGGGGGAGGGGGGGGGGGGGGGTAATGGGCGCCGGGGCCCGGGGCCCGGCCCTGCTCTGCCAGCTCTGTGTGGCTCTTTTCATGCCAATTAGGCTCTGTGATGTAGTCACAGCAGATGCACCGCCGCCGCCGCCGGGAGATGCCCGTCTGATCATCACGGGCCCAGTCGCACAACAGGCGGAAAACCTTCTTTGCACAACGCACACATAGTGCAAATTGAGTAAATTCAAGTTTTTTTTCGGGGTGATCACTGTAATAACTAAAATTGCAAAATAATAAGTATAAATACATGTAGCTTGAGGATAAAGCGCTCTATGCTCCACGAGGAGGTGGTGGTGGTGGGGGGGGGAATTGATCCATTTCACACTATGCCATCAGCGCAATGTACAATTCAATATCATTCACATTTGTGTTTACAATTTCACAGTATTGCAGATTTCTATTGTTTAGAAACGTGAGAGATGGACTTTGTTGTTACCCACGTACATTTATCTCTATTCCTGCTTTTCATGCCTGTTATTCCTCGTCTGCACCGGGTTACATGTGTACTTTGTCTTTCTTCATATATATACACGACCATTCTAAAGTTTGGGGTCACTTAGAAATGTCCTTATTTAAAAAAAAATTTATTATAACATTAAATTAACAATAAATACACTCTCTATGTAGTTAATGTGTACATGACTATTCTCTGGTGTGTAATGAAGTCTCTACAGAGGTGTGTAGAGGCCCATCTCCAGTGTTCTAGTGGTACATTGTGTTTTCGCCTTAGAAGACTAGCGGAGGGGTAGAAAACCCTTTTATTGGAGCGCAGCTGAAAACAGTTATGCTGGTGAGAGAAGCTATAACACTGGCCTTCCTTTGAACCACAAGAAGAACAACATTAATATTTACAATAAAAATCATCTTGTCTAACCTTGTGAATGTCTTGACTATATTTTATATACATTTTGAAATTCAATTAATAAATAAAAGTGTGAGTTTTCATGGAAAACACCAAATTGTCTGGGTGACCCCAAACTTTTGAACGCTAGTGTATATATATATATATATATATATATTTTAAGTTTCCCTCTTTTTTCTTGTGTGCTAATTGTCTGTCTGTCCGACTCCCTTCCTCCCCGTCTGTCTCCCCCCTGCCTGAAGGCCTCTGCTGGGCCTCCCTCGCAGTACTTTAACACACTACCTCATTACCGCGTGTAAATAAAGACGGATGGCCGGCGATATTCCCGCAAATTTGTTTCCCATTACACTCGGGGGTCGCCGGTAATTGTGAGCCGGCGCCCAACTCCCCCGGGGTGTGCATACAGTTACATTCATATTACAGTTAATAAACAGGGGGCTAACAAATTGTCCTGTAAGAGAGAGAGAGGGAAACCAAAAGAGAAAGAAAGCGAGACTATCTGGCTAATCCCCCCTTTCTTTTCTATCGCTCTATTACTCCTGAGAGGGCCACGGGGTCTACTTAGCCTCTCAGGGCCTCAGGGGTAAGACCTTTTATGTTGAATGCCACATGATACATGTGAGAATTTGCATATGTGCAATATGCAGTATACGCATGCAGAATAATAAAGCAGGCGTATAGGACTGCAATCGTTTTTTTTATTTTTATGAATATATTCAAGTGTAAAAGTGACTTTTAAGAGCCTCCTTGCGGAGGTCTGGAGGCGGGGCTTCATCAAAACGCTTTTCTACAGATACTGATGGCACATTGTGTTTTATCTCTGGATAAGCACGTAACACAAAATCAATAAAAAGCCTTCAACATCTTTTAACACAGTTTTATGAAGCTGCTTTTTGTAACTGCTCAAACAAACAAGTCCATTTAGTTCTGTGTAGATATAATTAACTGATTATATCCGTTTATTGTGGATATAATCAGTTCATTTTTATCTGTTCCTGATCCTGTGCCAGGGGTTTCCCACAGATTTAATCACAACATGCAAGAGGAGATTTCACAAAACCTGAAATGAACTTGTTTCTATTGCTAATCCATTCCAACTGTAAAACATATTTATATAATATTTTTGCAAAACCCTTGTTATAGCCAGGATAATTAGAGGATGTGTTTCTGTTGTTCGTCTTTCCTCTTAAAAATATATTTTTTAATTAAAATATTTTTCTACTTCGAATCAAAAACTTAAGATTTTTTGTCCCACTTTTTTTTTAAACCATTATGCAAGAGGAAATTTCACAAAACCTGAAATAAACATGTTTCTATTCTTTTCTTCAACTGTATACCAGGGTTTTTATGTATAATTAAAATAAAAGTGGTTATAGCAGGAACATTAGAGCTATGGCATCGTCTTTCCTCTCAAAAAACATTTTCTTTATTAAAATAGTTTTGCACTTTTAATCATTAATCACTTTTATGATTTTTTGTCCCAGTTTTTTTTTTTACCACCAGGGTTTTGATGTATAATAGCCAGAGGAACATCAAAGCTAAGCCATCTGATGTGCACATTCTTCATCTTTCCTCTCAAAAACAATTATTTTATTAAAATAGTTTTGCACTTTTAATCAAAAACTTAAGATGTTTTGTCCCATGACGCAAGAGTAGATTTCACAAAACCTAAAATGAACTTGTTTCTTTTCCTTTATTCAACTCAGTGTGGAAAATAAGGGTGTGAGTGTTAACACAGTGTTTTAACAAATATTTATTGCTGGGCTTTTTGTTTTTATTTAATATTGCTGCATGTTGTTTAACTTTTACATTGTTAATTGTTAATTTTTATAACACCTATGTTATTTGTTAACAAAAGGTGTGTTAAAAGACACATTTTGTGTTTTTAACATTAAATTGTTGTTTTTTAACACATTTTGTTGTTATTATTTTTTTTAAATTGTTGTTGTTTTATCTCTTTGTTTCTGTTGTTCTTGTGTAATTTTTTATTTAAATTGTTGTTGATTTATTTTTACTTGTTGATTCTTGTTGTTAATTGTCACACTCTGTGCTTTTTTTACTTTTTGTGTTGTTTTTTTGTTTTCAGTTTGTTTGTTTATTTCTAACAACACTTGTTTACTGTAAAAATTTAAAAATAAACTTAAATTTACTAAAATTGTATATACACAAAAACTACATCAAAAACAAGTAATTAAAAAATTTATTCTTTATTTTTTTTATTTATTATCAAAAATATCTCAAAAATTTTCAAACATCACAAAAAAAAATCACTACACCACAACACAACAAACACCACAAATTTTTCACACGAAGACCTTTCTACAAGACTCCACGCTCTCTACTCTCTATTGTTGTTTTGGAGACTTGTCTGTTGTTGTTATATTTGTTCTGTGTGTCAAACAACAAAAAAAGTGGGACCAAGTTTCAGACGTAAGACAGGACAGAAGACAGGTTTTAAATAGAAAGCACCAAAAAAGCACCCAACAACAAACAGCAGTAGAGTATGAGGGATGAGTGTAGAAGGCATCATCATTTCTTTTGTTTTGTTTTAACCAGTTTTGGAGAGGGTTGTTGTTCCGTTCTCTCTGTTCGTGTTCACTGCACTGTTGCTGAATCACAAAATGACAAACAACAAAAAATTAGCTCAAGTTTTCAAGTTATTAGCCTACTTGTTTAGCCCACCATTTAATCCATCTCCAATTTGAGCAGTCATCTGGCCTGTGTTGCAAAAAAAAAAAATGAAATACTCTGGAAGTGTCCCTCTCAAATTCCCACTTTTTTTTTTTTTTAAAAGGAACACTCAGTGAAGCGTGTAATGTATCGAATGATCACTTTAAAGCAGTGTAGGAAAGAAGAGAGTTAGCAAGCTTTCAACTGCACTGCATAGTTTGAGTCTGTTAGATAAATAAAATGTTGATTTGCTCCTGTGTCGAAAAGTCTTTGCTGTTGAAAAACTGGCTTGTGGGATTTACGAGATGAGACACATACCCTTGTGACAATGCAACATTTTCCCACTGCATGGCAGAGAGAAGCCCATGTCACTGTCCCCCGTCTGCAGGTAAATGAGGGCAAAAAAAAATCATGTATATTACTTGGAATGCACAAGTTAATAGCACCAGCCATGATAATAATAATAATGATATCATGTAGCTTACGGTATGATCATCTTGCAGCTGTCAGAAGTTGGCCACACCAGTTCAGTCAGGTTTGTGTTTTCCCTTTGTTGATGGGTGGGCTTGAATGCCACCACTCTTCGGCATCTTGGAAGCCGTCTCAGCACATTTCAGTCATAGGCTAGCCAATATGTGACAAAGCTGTCACGGTGCGTGTGCTCAGCGAATTTCCTGATTTGTACAAGTTTGTAACTTTCTCAATCTGGCACTCACCATTCAATTTTGATGATGATGATATGAGTAAAAAAATAAAACTGACACTTACTCTCTCAAGTACCTCTTTTGCCCTCTGAAATCAAACCTTTTTGTAGACCCAAAACCTTGTCTTTGTCCCGAGAGGTCATTGTCACTTGAAGAAAGCGTCATGTATCCAAGGACACAAAAAAAAAAAAAAATGCAGATTTAAAAAAAACCTACCCTTATCTGAAATGCTGTCACGCACGATCAGGCAAAGGTCTGGATTGGACTCTTATCAGTTGTGGCAACTTGAAAAATGTAGCCAAGCAACCTGTGTCGTTTTAGCATATGCCTGCCGATAAAAGTCAGCCAATTAAACCATCGCCGGTGAATACCGTTAATAATGTTAGCGGGACACAGCAGCCACCAGCAAACTACCGTTCGTACGTTATTAGCCACACACACAGCAGTACGAACTCCCCCCGTTAAAAGCTAGCCCCCGAGGCAGAAGTACCGGAAACTTATTATATTGGCCTGAATTAAAATATGCCGGCCGGTTCCTCCTTCAACCAACTAACGTTAGCGTTAAGTTAGCTTATTAGTCACAAGCTTCACTAAACTCGCAATAACTCCGCCCCAGAGCTGTTTAACACTGTAAGTGCTAAAAGAACACGTATACCAGGGTGTTGATGTATAATTTTAAATGGTTATAGCCAAGATAATTAGAGCTATGACATCGTCTTTCCTCTCAAAAAACACTTTTTTTATTTAAAGTGTGGCCCTTTTAATCCAAAAAGAAAACTTTTCCGATTTTGTGTGTGTAACTGGCGGTGTCGTAAAGGAGAAGCGTGGGAGGGGAGAGCAAAGAGAGCTCTGTCTGTGTTGGTATGCTCCTGCGAGCTCTCCCTGATCCATTAGAGAAGCGGAGGATGGATGGACCCCGGAGAAAAAAAGTGCAGCAAATAGTTTCTTCAGTTCCCACTTTATTGATTTCTGCAGGAAAAATAGCAGCCGGGGTGCAAGAGAGGTGTATATATACAAGAGGGAGGGCTGCGCCGGCATGAAGTCCCCCCCCCCCCCCCCCCGTCTTGTCCAGAAAATATTTAATCAAAGTTTAAGTGAAATACAAACATGCCACTTGACGCGACCTTTCAGCCTTTCTTATGAATCACCTGCTTTTTTGAGACCGGAGAGAATTCCTAATCACAAAGTCGGTTGCGAAGAAAAAGAGAACAAGTTGGAGTTGAATGGCCGCCGGAGGACTTGTCGGCCGTTGACCTTTGACCAACGCCAGACGACAAATCCATGTTTAAAGCACTCGGCCCGACTGGATTCCTTTATGGCGCTAAGTGACTCCCGGGGAAGGACGAATCCTTCAAAAAGTGACTCCCTAAACCCCAAAAAAGAGCTCTGCTACAACAAAGGAAAAGAAGAAGATACTGTCTGCACCAATATGAAGCTTTATGAATAATAATAATCCATTTAATTAATTTTTTTACTGTACTTAAAAGACACTTTACATGCTACATTCATACCCCGTAGCTACGGGGAGCAATTCAGGGTTAAGTGTCTTGCTCAAGGGCGGGGGATTTGAACCGCCAACCACCCCTGATTGGAAGACGGATCTGCTGCTAACCACTGACACACAGTTGCCCCAAAATGAAAGGATGATAAAAATGAAGGATGATATACACAACAGGATGGGGGGGGGGGATGCAAACGGGACGATTTGTGGCACCTATAATGACAAATATGAAATCAATATGGTGACCTTAATTTGCCCAAAGCATAACCGTGATGTAGTACACGGTGTTTTCGATTAAAAAGGAGGTATTAGAAAAGATGGTGTGTGTGTGTGTGTGTGTGTGTTGAGGGCAAGGAGGCCGTGCCCTTTTGAACCCCGGCAGCGTGGCAGCCATAAAGAAGGAACAACCGGCCCTGTTTGGTCATTGAATGGCTCCTTATGGCTCATGGGTAATAACGTCACGCCTCGAGACGTTTTTTATAAAAAAGAGAGAGAGAGAGAGAGAGAGAGAGAGAGACGGCGGAATGATGGCTACCAATGTGTTCCGCAACACCGGCAACATTATGGCAGCGGAGGAGAAAATATAATAGCTTGAATATGCTATGAATAACAAAAGCTGTCAATACTCACCTCCAGAAGAATCGCTGATCAGACACAGTTCATGTAAAGTGTGTGTGTGTGGACATTATGATATGCGTCCCTTCACAAAAAGACTGTTGTGTGTGTGTGGTAAAATGTGATAAGTCGCAGTGTGTTTGTGTGTAGATCTGTGTGTGTAGATATGTGTGTGTGTGTGTGTGTGTGTGTGTAGGTCTGTTTGTAGGTCTGTGTGTGTGTATAGATCTGTGTGTGTGCGTGTAGGTCTGTGTGTGTGTGTAGGTCTGTGCGTGTGAGTGAAGGTTTGTGTGTGTGTGTGTGTAGGTCTGTGCGTGTGAGTGAAGGTTTGTGTGTGTGTGTGTAGGTCTGTGCTTGTAGGACTGTGTGTGTGCGTGTAGGTCAGTGTGTGTGTGTGTGCGTGTAGGTCAGTGTGTGTGTGTGTGTGTGCGTGTAGGTCAGTGTGTGTGTGTGTGTGTTATATGTTATATTGTATGTTATCAAGAGAACCTCAGTGTTTGGATCTATTTAGAACCTTTAACACTCCGTTGTTTGGCCATTGCAGTACTTTAAGGCGTGTCGATAGACCTCAACAATCACAGGTAACATTGTGTGCCATGATTAGTAGGAAAGTGCATGACATTAACACACTAGCTTTCACTCAAATAAACAAACAATAAATTCAGAATATTATCACTTGAATGGAAGGAGAAAAAAATCACTTTGAAAATGAGCCTGGGGCCCTTAACATGTGATGAAGAAGGGAATTTTCTTTAAAAAAAAGGGGGAATTCTAACCTAAAGTTGTTGCTGTAATTGATTAACAAACCATTCAAAGGTTTGTTTCAGCCCGACACCACGGAGCTGCTCACAGAGCCTGTTCAATGAGTCCGTCTCGTTTAGCACTATAGCCCCCGGAGCCGCTAGTAGCCCAAGGGGGCAGAATGGCTCAAACAATGGAGCCATTGGGTTGGAGCTTAGCCCTTAAAACAACACGCCACTCAATGATCCCAATAAGCCTCCTGGAAAACAATGGCGGGCCACATTGGGGCGAGGCCTCGTGTGGGATGAAGGGGCGGCAGGGGGACCACCGATTGGTCCCCCCGTGGTGCCGACGTTCCCAACGGGACGGCTCATTTCACAGCCGGACCTGGAAGCGAACAGCATGGTGAGGTGGGCGGGTAAAAAACTGAGGGGGCTCAAATAATCCGTCTCAATAACGTCTTTAAAGCTGCGATGGGTGCAGACTCTTCTTTGCTCAAAGAAATTACTATATTGGAGAAACTTTTCCGTGAATTTGTGAGGGAAGAATCCCCATTTTATTAAGCAATAAGGTACGAGAGGCAGTACTGTATCGTCAATAATGTCCTGTTCAAGGGTGTTGTACTGCTGTGAAAAGTGCCATAGAAATCCCACATTTCATTCATACCTTGTCTGGTTGTGGTCTTCAGGTCTACTGTTGTCCCCCGTCTCTTCGCACCATTTGGTGAAGCAGTTAATTGCCCACTTTGTTTTGACTGACATTGTTTTTTTCGTTGCTTTTTCATAGGTCTCAATTACTTTCATATCTATGGTACCATGACGTCCACCTGAAGTTTCCTTCTCGGCTAACCACTCATCTAAAGTCATTCCTCCCAAAATATCAAAGTTATTTTGAGTGCGCACTGAGATGGAACACTCAGATAAATGTAAACAGGACATTATGGCTCATTAAAGTACAGCCCCGTGACTCACTCTCAACCAATCAGAATGCTTGATTTCATCTACCCGTATTTTAAATGTCATTAATACTGCTTTTTTACTTCTATATTAACAAAGAAAGTCAGCTGATTGTTTTGAGCTTCTGAATTTTATTAAAAACTAGCCACCAGACGTCGGTGTTGTAAAGTGTTATGATGCATCATTACCTTTAGATGGTGGTATTTATTTTGGTAAATGTTGAAACAGCAGAAGAAAAGATGAGTTGGGGAGAATATTTGCACGATTTATATGTGGCTGATATTTTAAAGTTACATTTCTGAAAGTGTACCACAAAGAAAAATGAAGGTGCTATCTGGAACCGAAAATAGTTCTTCAGAGCGATGCCAGAGAAGAATAGGTGTCTCAAAGAACCTTCAAAAAATGGTTCTTTAAGGCACCATTTCTAATTCCACAAAGAACCTTTCAAACCAGGGTTCTGTAAAGAACAATTTCGCGAAATAGTTCTTCAAAGAACCTATAAAGGGGTCTCAAAGAACCTTTAAAAATAGTTCTTTAAGGCACCATATCTGGTTCCACAAAGAACCTTTCAAACCAGGGTTCTTTAAAGAACCATTTCCTTCAAGAGTTCTTCAAAGAACCTATAAAGGTGTCTCAAAGAACCTTAAAAAAAAGGTTCTTTATGGCACCATTTCTGCTTACACAAAGAACCTTTCAAACCAGGGTTCTCTAAAGAACCGTTTCCCTAAAGAGTTCTTCAAAGAACCTATAAAGGTGCCTCAAACGCAAAAAATGGTTCCTCAGTGGGTGATGGTTCTTCGTAGAACCACAAAGCCTTTGAAGAACCATTATTTTTCTGCGTGTACCGGGTATCATAGACTGAAAGTCATGTCCTGGCATCTTGGTCAACCTAAAGACTAATCCTGTTGTATATTAAATGTGTTTTAGGTAGGATAAAGAATGATGTTAAGGAAAGAGAGTAATGTTTTGGGGTCTGTCGGGGATAAAGCAGAGCCCCCCTGGGTCATAAATACCATAAGGCCTCCAGCATATTACCCAGTGCCAGGCCAATCTCTGTTCATTACCGCTCCACGCTACTCAGCACTTCATTTAAAACTCACATTCCTTTAATTAACACACACTGCTGGGTACAGATGAGCCAGTACAGACAGAGCCTTGTCTGTCTGTAACCTCGCTTCCACCACTCACTCAATTACGTGTCTCCGTCATCACATTTTCTTTTTACGTCTTACTTTGTCGTTTAATTTCCTTTCCTCGTGGCAATTTTCCCTTCGCAGAAAGTAACCGTGTCACGAACAAGATAAACTTAAACATAAAGTCTGCGCTATTTTTATAAACACAATTATAGACAACAGACATACTTTTTTTGGTCTCGTGATAGTGATTAAATACTAGAAAGGCAAGACGGCTGCAATCTGAATCTAAAGAAACAGTTTGTCCAACAAATTGTTGGCTATCCGGAAAACGCGTATTCATTTATTATATCGACCAATTACACCGCGGCAGACAGAGCCTTGTCTGTTCGTCCCTCGCTTTGACCACTCGCTTAATTCCTTGTCTACATCACATTTTATTTTTTGAGCTTCATTCTTTTACATCGTACTTTTTTACGTTTAATTTCCTTTCTCGTGGTTTCCAGTAAGCGCGTATTCATTTATTATATCGATTAATTCCACCGCAGCAGACAGATTCTTGTCTGTTCGTCCCTCGCTACGACCTCACACAATCCAGTGTCTCCATCACATTTTTTTTTACGCTTCATTCTTTTACATCGGACTTTTTTACGTTTAATTTCCTTTCTCGTGGGAATTTTTCGTACTTAATGTTGCTTCTCGGAATGAAAGTAACCGTGTCACGAACAAGATAAACTTAAAAATAAAGTCTCCGCACTTATTTTTTACCCCCAAGCATTTTTTCATTATTTTATAAACACAATTATAGACTCCAGACACACTTTTTCGGTCTCGTGATAGTGATTAAATACTAGGAAGGAAAGACGGCTGCAATCTAAATCTAAAGAAACAGTTTGCCCAACAAATTGTTTCCGGTAAACGCGTATTCATTTATTACATCGACCAATTACACCGCAGCAGAATTATCTCCATTAAGAGTACAAAAAGGCGACTATTTAAAGAAATAAATGCCCTTTTTTTTTGCTTAAATCAACCGTCTACGAGTGTTTTTCATGTTTAATGACGGCCGTGATATGATACACGGTGGACTACGTGATAGATACACAAGGCAGAAATGAAATTTGGATTGTTTTTATAATGTCCTCGAGAAAAATCCGCCGTTCACCTAAGCACATATTGGTTTCACAATACATCGCCCGCTGTTATTAAAGGAGTCCTCTGTGCAAGCTTAAAGTAAATGATACTGCTTCTATCACACACGCTTATGTGGATCAGATGATGCGTGTGCTGATAGGTCTGTAATGGACTTTTCCTGTTCATTAACTGAGTTATAGCACCGGGATTTTATGCTTTGCGGTTCCAAATTGAATAATGCATCTCCGCTGTTTAAAAGTAATATTAATACGTTTCTCAAAATCAATGTTAGTAAAATTTTATGTACACAGTTGTATTTGTTGATGGCCGGCACTGCCAGCAAATAAAGACACGATTTATGAAGGTGTGTGTGTGTGGTGTCTCGGCACTATTATCACAAGTGAAAACGCGGACCATAAAAAAACTTTAATTAAAATTTTAATTAACACAGGTAATCAATAGGGTGTAACATAACATCTCACATATTCTCAGTGTGCATGGAGGGAAAATGTAATCAAACAAATACAGAGGGTCCAAACATGATGATTTTATCGGCTAATAAGCTCAAGGTACGTGTGGCAGGACGAGTGGGAACGTCAGCCTCGTCCTGCGCTGTTTGCTAATGTGCTGACGGCTTCAATGCGTCTGTTTGCTCTGGTTTAACTACAGTTTGCATTATGGATTTCCCACAAGTCATCTTTTTAAACTTTTCCTATTAGATCGTGGCGGTCGGAAAATAAATCACTTTTTTTTCGTCAGTCTGCCTTTCTGTAATATGTCAGAGGGTAACTTTATTAAAAGTTATTATTATTAATTATCTTTTTTCAAAATAATAACAGATTAGCAATTCAGTGGCACTAGAATGGTACTTTCTTAGGGTATTACTTATGTTATTACCTTTGGCATTACTTATGATATTACTCATGGTATTACTTATCGTATTACTTAAAGTATTACTTTTGGTATTACTTATAGTATTACTTATGATATTACTCATGGTATTACTTATAGTATTACTTATGATATTACTCATGGTATTACTTATAGTATTACTTATGGCATTACTTATGATATTACTCATGGTATTACTTATGGTATTACTTATAGTATTACTTATGATATTACTCATGGTATTACTTATAGTATTACTTATGATATTACTCATGGTATTACTTATAGTATTACTTAAAGTATTACTTATGGCATTACTTATGATATTACTCATGGTATTACTTATGGTATTAGATATGGTATTACTTCTGGCATTACTCATGGTATTACTTATAGTATTACTTATGATATTACTCATGGTATTACTTATGGTATTAGATATGGTATTACTTCTGGCATTACTCATGGTATTACTTATAGTATTACTTATGGTATTACTCATGGTATTACTCATGGTATTACTTATAGTATTACTTAAAGTATTACTTATGGTATTACTTATGGCATTACTCATGGTATTACTTATGGTATTACTCATGGTATTACTTATGGTATTACTTTTGGTATTACTTATGGTATTACTTTTGGTATTACTTATGGAATGTTTGTAGTTTGGCTTTCTTGAAGAAATCTTACTTTCTTGATTCTTGTTCTGAGTTTGTTCTCATGGTTGAAGAACACTTTGGATAAAATCATCTGCTAAATGACGTGTAATGTTATGTAATATAATGTAATGTAATCATTAAGTCCCACAAGCAGTTGTGGATGGCAGACGATGGTGGGAGTCGTCCATGAATCTACTCTACTACCATTGTTGGCCAAAAATCGCATAAGAACATTTATTTTTACTTTTTGACTTTCATAGATTCATCTACACGGTGACACAGAAAGTAGAGCACAAAATAGATCATAAAATCAAAGTGAAATCGGCACAAGTAGTTTTTTTATGGCGCTGAATTATCCTAGGTTGGATTGAATATAATTATGTCCCATAATGTTTCATTGACAGATGTTAAATAATTAAGATTATACCACATAAAAAAAATACTTAAAAAGGAGAAAATGAATACGAGTAGAGCCGACAACCTCTATAGGCTGCATACCCAATATTCATATTAGGGATTGAATGGAGCCGGACTAAAGCATGAATGTTAAGGCAAGAAGGAACAGAGCAAAGTGAAAGAACAAAAACAGAGTAAAAGAGAGCGCTGGAGGGAGAGTATTAGGGTAATAGCGCCTGAAGATTGTGTGCCGCTGTCATCTCGCTTCTCCACCAATTCGCCCTCTTTCTTCTACACTCCTGCAGAGAGTGTAATCTCCCCCACGACTCGTAGGCGTAGCTCGGCTCAGCCAAACAATAAATACGCTGGATTGGCTGCAAAAATGGGAATTGCAAATAAGGCCATAAAGCACATTTCAATCATGCTCCATAGGCCTTTTTTCTTTTACATTGTTATGGAGGGTAGGTACACCTGTCTATCCGGAGTGTGTTGAAATAGTGAGTGAGTGAGGAGGGCTCACACAGAAAAGTGATGTACTTCAAGTTTTTAGGGTAAATCGCATCTTAATTTGCTTTTTCTTAAATCCGTGATTACGCAATCACGGGATTGCCTTTTTACACGGGCTATTTTCAAATTGTACTTTTTATAGCTCAACATATTTACACATGTAATAGACACAAACTGTAATGCATGTAGGGATGTTGAGAGGTTTTCAATGTAGTGAGTCACACAGGTCTTCTTTGGGCGGGTCCCCAAATAAAATGTGTTTATAAGTATATGTATATATATAAATATATCAATAAATATATATATACATGCATTTATACATATACATTAAATATATATATATATACATTAAATATATATAAATGTATATATGCATATATATACAGGACTGTCTCAGAAAATTAGAATATTGTGATGAAGTTCTTTATTTTCTGTAATGCAATTAAAAAAACAAAAATGTCATGCATTCTGGATTCATTACAAATCAACTGAAATATTGCAAGCCTTTTATTCTGATTTATTGCTGATTATGGCTTACAGATTAAGAAAACTCAAATATCCTATCTCTAAATATTAGAATATCATGAAAAAGTATACTAGTAGGGTATTAAACAAATCACTTGAATTGTCTAATTAACTCGAAACACCTGCAAGGGTTTCCTGAGCCTTGACAAACACTCAGCTGTTATAAATCTTTTTTTTTACTTGGTCTGAGGAAATATTAAAATTTTATGAGATAGGATTTTAGAGTTTTCTTAAGCTGTAAGCCATAATCAGCAATATTAAAAGAATAAAAGGCTTGCAATATTTCAGTTGATTTGTAATGAATCCAGAATGCATGACATTTTTGTTTTTTTAATTGCATTACAGAAAATAAAGAACTTTATCACAATATTCTAATTTTCTGAGACAGTCCTGTATATAAAATTATTTATATATACACATTCAATATATATAAATGTATATATAAATATATATATACATTCAATATATATAAATGTATATTTATACATATATATATCTATACATATACTTATACACACACCAGTGTGACTTATCAAATTGAAATAAATATATATATTTATATATATATATATAAAAATATCAAATAATATAAAGTGAGTTAAATGTAGATTATTAGTGTGGAAATTCTTGTTTTTGTCTCTCATCCCTCCCAAAGAAGGTCACAGGTCAAAGATCAGCGACGTAACACCATGAAGTTGGCATTCTGTGGATTCATCCATCGAGATGACACGACATCATCCTGGCAGACAGCCAAACAACACGGATCTAAATTAATATTTAATAAACAATAATATGTTTCCTTTTTTTTTTAAATGGCACCTTAAACATATCGATGAAAACGTGTAGCTCCTGCGTTAGAGGCTTTTTAGTTGACTTGTATTTCTGCAGAACTCTGTAACCTTTGGCCTCTCCTCCAGCTGTGTTGTCTCAGAGTGTGTGTGTCAGGATGTGAGAGTCAGGTTATGGGTGTGTGAGGCCTCGCGCTCTCGACCTCCAGACTAACCCAGCGACGACAAATACTTTCGCTCTCTTTTCCCCTATAAGCGAGAATTTTATCTGCAAACAGCTCGATTTGATGGGCAAATGTTTGCGCAGTTTCAAAAGGGTTGAATAATTTAAGTAAACGTTTGCGCAGATGTTATTTTCTAGTTTGATTTCTCTCTGTGACAATCTCTACATTACATTACATGTCATTTACACTTATTTTCCACACTTTTTGATGATCTGTCTCTTTTCTCGACGAAAAAAAAAAGGTTTTCATCCAGATTTTTTTGTTTAATTGTCATAATAAAACCAGAGCATTTGTTTTTAAGAGTTTTGTCATTGCAGAGGGGAGTTTGTATCTTATCTGTGTTGACGCTCGTGTAACTATAGAGCACAGATGGCGTAACTCTCGGCTCGCTCCTCCTCCGTCCCCGGTGTCAAACTCCGCTGGCTGGATTTCCGCCGAACAGATTTTTTACTGCTCGCATCTAATAAATATTTAGGATTAACTCAATGAAACGATGCAAACACAAATGAAATGTATTTAATGGGCATCCTGTCCGTTGGAGGAGTTTCAATAGGACACCGTTGAGGTGTGAAATGACTACAACAGGCAATATCACACTCACACGCTCTCTCTCTCTCTGTCTTCTTGTCTCTCGCTCACACACACACACACATACACGATAAAAAAAAAAAGGCCCTCATATTTTCTGTCTGCGAGCTCGTGCATACCCCCCAACCTTCAGATAATTTACTGCCGTGTGTCTACAGAGTGTTTGGTGCAAAAGTGTCACTAAATCTCAGCCCTCAAAGTCAAACGTCAAGTAAACCACAAAGAAATAATGTTTATTTTCTCTCGGCCGCGGCCCTGTTCTTAACCATGCTGTCAGAGCGCGGAGAGCTCGTATATCTCACAGATTCCCCCGCGATCTGTTCAAGTATCGCCTTTGAAAAAGTGACTGAGCGGATTCTTTGTTGCGTATAAGTCTTCACACGATGACACACAACTCTTATTCCAGAGAAGTTCTACGAGTCCAGATCACCTTAACAGGATTAACTGAGCATGATTATTATGCATGTACACGACTGTACGTATAACCTCCTTTCTGTACGCACTGCCACCTTCTCAATAGAGTTTATTACATATATTTGTAATGTTTTTTAAATATTTTTAATAGACCGACAAATATCAGATGAGACGCTGCAGACGACCACCTCTGTTTTATTAAGGGAGGAATGTAGAAAGTTATTTATTCAGTCTTAAGGTGACGTTAAACATCAAAAGTCATTGTCACAGATTTAAGAATTTATAGGTTCTTTGAAAAACTATCTAAGGAAATGTTTCTTTAAAGAACCCTGACTTAAAAGGTTCTTTGTGGAACCAGAAATGGGGCCTTGAAGAACCAGTTTTCGAAGGTTCATTGAGACACCTTTAGAGGTTCTTTGAGGAACTCTTTAAGGAAATGGTTCCTTAAAGAACCCTGGTTTGAAAGGATCTTTGTGGAACCAGAAATGGTGCCTTAAAGAACCTTTTTTTAAAGGTTCTTTGAGACACCGTTTTAGGTTATTTGAAGAACTATTTCAGGAAATGGTTCTTTAAAGAACCCTGGTTTGAAAGGTTCTTTGTGGAACCAGAAATAGTGCCGTAAAGAACATTATTTGAAGGTTCTTTGAAACACATTTATAGGTTATTTGAAAAACAATTTCAGGAAATGGTTCCTTAAAGAACCCTGATTTAAAAGGTTCTTTTTGGAACCAGATTGGGTGCCTTAAATAACCTGTTTTTAAGGTTCTTTAAGACACCTTTATAGGTTATTGGAAAAATTCCTTCATAAAAAATGGTTCTTTAAAGAACCCTGGTTTGAAAGGTTCTTTGTGGAACCAGAAACGGTTCTTCTATGGCATCACTCTGAAGAACCGTTTTCGGTTCCAGACGGGTCATTACTCTGTATGTAGAGACGACCTCCTCTTTGCTTCATAAGGAAGTCTGAAGCTGACGTTAAACGTCATAAGTCACCGTCAGACTGATCAAACAAAACTATTCAACAAAATTGCATTTTACTACACTGCTCATGGTCCATGTGTGTGTACACACACACACACACACACACCTATTCTCCCGCTCTCTAAATGATTATGTCTGCTTGTGCTTAACCCCCTCAACCCTATTCACCACTTTAATAGAAATCCTCAACCCAATCCGACGCCCTCGCCCCCCCCCCCCCCCCCCCCACATAACCCAATTTAGCCTGCACCATTTCACTCAAAATCCCCATATCGCATAAATGCATTCACACAAACACTTGAGAGAGAAGAGAGCGGAGCGGCAACGGAGGAGAAGAAGAAGAGGAAGGAAGACGGTAAGCGGGACGGACAAAAAGGCAAGCAGGAGGATGCTAGCGCCTCAAACCCCCCCACCCCACCATCACCACCCCACCACCACCACAGTCGCACTTGTTCCCCTCTCACTGAAGATTCACAATGGGGGGGGAGAGGGGGGGTCCTATTCTCTAATAACAAATCATTTCTCTCAGAGTATCCTTTTTAATCTGGCCATGCTTGACAGGGCCCATCCTTTCCGCTGAAGTGGAAGACCACTTATGAGGGTCCGAGACCCCCCCCCCCCTAATAAGGCCCCCCCAGCAGCCCTGGTGGCCTGACTGGGGTGATTTGTCAGCCCCCCTCCCCCACACCCCCTTCCAGCCAGTGGTCACACCGATGGATTTATCCCAAGGTAAATGGAGATGGCCCCTCCACCCGGGGGCCCCGCCGGCACTCTGATTACAGACCCTCTGCCGGAGTTGCATTGATAGATGTTTGCTTGTGTTTATCTATTTACAATGCCCCTAAATCTGGGAACACAATGCAAGAAGGCGGCGAGACTCCGAGGAGCGAAGGCCTCCGCGCCGTCTGATTTATGCGACGCTATGCAGAGCAATAGAGAGACGGCGGCGATGAGAAGTCCTGGGATTGAAACCAGCTCGGTGGCGGAGGGGGGCAGAGGAGGTTGTGGTTCTGCATTGGGGTGGTGGGGGGGGGGGAGGTCAGAAAGGGCAGTCGGGATGAATCTCATGCATTTTTTCTTCTTCCTCAAAACACCGGGTGCATGTCCGCCACGCCATAAGAATAACAAACACGCGGCAGAAAAAGGCACATGCGGTGTGTGTGTGTGGGGGGGGGGGGGGGGGGAGACAGGATGTACTTTGGCGACAACAAACGCAGAGAGCCAATCGGAGATGCGCGGCGGTTGAACATTTGTTCCCGGTGCTTTTCACACACATCTACGGTGAAGTGTAATTCCACCCGGGCCGATCACGGGGACGGCCCTGGACCGGACCGCCTCCTCCGGCTCATTCCCATCCAACCGACCGGGAACGCCGGCGCTGCTCCTGCGCAGAGAAACGAGCAGGATTGAAACTTGAAGAACAAAAGGCGCTCTTTAATGAGGCAAAAAACGGGTTACAAAAAAAAAAAAGTCCAAAAGGGGCAGGCAGAGGATCGGCGGTCAGGGCAGGCAGGCAGGGTCGAAACAGGCAGGACCAGGTAAACGCACAAAAGACAGGACGACGGAACAAAAGACAACAATCCAGCAACAGACAAGGGAAAGAGTGGCACAATATAGAGGGGAGAAAACAGGTGTACGACATGGAAACAGGTGTACGACATGGAGACAGGTGTACGACATGGAGACAGGTGTACGACATGGAGACAGGTGTACGACATGGAAACAGGTGTACGACATGGAGACAGGTGTACGACATGGAGACAGGTGTACGACATGGAGACAGGTGTACGACATGGAGACAGGTGTACGACATGGAAACAGGTGTACGACATGGAGACAGGTGTACGACATGGAGACAGGTGTACGACATGGAGACAGGTGTACGACATGGAGACAGGTGTTCGACATGGAGACAGGTGTACGACATGGAGACAGGTGTACGACATGGAGACAGGTGTTCGACATGGAGACAGGTGTACGACATGGAGACAGGTGTACGACATGGAGACAGGTGTACGACATGGAGACAGGTGTACGACATGGAGACAGGTGTTCGACATGGAGACAGGTGTACGACATGGAGACAGGTGTACGACATGGAAACAGGTGTTCGACATGGAAACAGGTGTACGACATGGAGACAGGTGTTCGACATGGAGACAGGTGTTCGACATGGAGACAGGTGTACGACATGGAGACAGGTGTACGACATGGAGACAGGTGTACGACATGGAGACAGGTGTACGACATGGAAACAGGTGTACGACATGGAGACAGGTGTACGACATGGAGACAGGTGTACGACATGGAGACAGGTGTACGACATGGAGACAGGTGTACGACATGGAGACAGGTGTCGACATGGAGACAGGTGTGCGACATGGAGACAGGTGTACGACATGGAGACAGGTGTACGACATGGAGACAGGTGTTCGACATGGAGACAGGTGTTCGACATGGAAACAGGTGTACGACATGGAGACAGGTGTACGACATGGAGACAGGTGTACGACATGGAGACAGGTGTACGACATGGAGACAGGTGTACGACATGGAGACAGGTGTTCGACATGGAAACAGGTGTACGACATGGAAACAGGTGTACGACATGGAGACAGGTGTACGACATGGAGACAGGTGTTCGACATGGAAACAGGTGTTCGACATGGAAACAGGTGTACGACATGGAGACAGGTGTACGACATGGAGACAGGTGTTCGACATGGAAACAGGTGTACGACATGGAAACAGGTGTACGACATGGAAACAGGTGTACGACATGGAGACAGGTGTTCGACATGGAGACAGGTGTACGACATGGAGACAGGTGTACGACATGGAGACAGGTGTACGACATGGAAACAGGTGTACGACATGGAGACAGGTGTTCGACATGGAGACAGGTGTACGACATGGAGACAGGTGTACGACATGGAGACAGGTGTACGACATGGAGACAGGTGTACGACATGGAGACAGGTGTACGACATGGAGACAGGTGTACGACATGGAAACAAGTGTACGACATGGAAACAGGTGTACGACATGGAGACAGGTGTACGACATGAGACAGTAACGAGACGAAAGTGGCTGAGGGCAGGTGCAGGGAATGAAACAATCAAGGAGACAGGAGACAGAGTAGACACCGAGTAGACAGAGGATACACAGAACAGAGCTTCACAGTTAGTTTCTGCTCAGGTGGTCAACGCTCTCAGATATAGGAACAACACATGAATTAAACTTAAAGACACAGTTCACGTCCCACCGGTCAACGGAAGCTCCATCTTGTTTTCACCTCAACACGACCACACCGCTATGGCGCCCGAGTTGTGTTTTCCGAGAGCCACGGGTACAGTATCCCCCGACCGGCCACGCCCCGCACACCCCGACAACCCCCTTCGTGCCCCAACCTCTCGGAAAGCTTACGCACGGCGCTCTCATTGTTTCCTCAGCGCATTGAGGTAAAGATAACTGTGGGGTTGTGAGAGCGCTGAGTGATTAAACATCACTAAACTCTCACGGGGGTATACATCACTGCCACCGGGACACACCCACCGGAATGAATCGGGTCAAATGAGAGCCGTGCATCGGGGCAGGGCGCGTTGACAGTTACTAATGCACCTCCCATGGCCACTAACGGGAGAGCACAAATTGCCAGAAGGTTTCGTAAACTTTGCCTGTTTTTGAGGGTTTTCCGGGGGGTAGCCAGGCAACAGGAAGTGTTGCAGTACCGGTAGTTAACTAAATCAACACTTGCACCGGGAAGAGGGGGCGTGGACTTCATTTGAAGGAAGAGGAGGGGGAGTTCCTTCCAGAAGTATCGGCCTCACCCACCAGACAGGTGAGTGGGCTGCAGACCGGAGAGGAGAGAAGATGGAAGGTGGTGAGTGGAGACCGGAAGGTTTTTTAGAAAACATCTACTTCCCTCACAACATTATACATACTTTAGCTGTATGACCGTGAGGTTTATTTGACCTTGAGAAAGCGCTCGCAGTTGAAAAACACGTTAACTATGTCGTAACTTTACTTTTGTCACTCACAGATTTTGAAAAATATGAAAATTAATTAGTTTCCTTCAAAGTGTAATTGCACAATAATATATATTTTGATTTTATTGTTAAATCATCAAGTAATTAAGTAATTTCTGTCTTGATAAACAAATGTAAATGTAATATTTAAATATTAATGTATTAGTGTGTCTTTAGTTGTATGATCTTGAGCTTTCTATTTAACCTTGAGAAAGCTCCAACAGTTGAAAAAACCCGTTAACTATGCCGTTACACAAGCCAAAATCAATTAGTTTTACTTCAAAATGTAATTGCATATTCATTTAATATATATTTTCGACTGGTGGTCTGTATTTTCTTTATTTGTATTTACAATTTTATTCTTATTTTCTATTTTATTTTATTGTCATCATTTACAATATATTGTATTGTCTCTCTTGTTCAGTGAAACTGAAAAAAATCGATAAATAAAAGGTTTAAAAAAAATAAAAATGTAATGTCAAAATGTAAATGTCTATTTTGTATATATTGTTAGATCATGAGGTAATAAAGTCATTTCTGTCATGAGAAACAAATGGAATCCCGAGTAATATCAATTTAAATATTCATTAAAACAATTTCATTTACTGGTGTGTCTTTAGTTGTATAACCTTGAGTTTATATTTAACCTTGAGAAAGCTCCCACAGTTAAATAAACACGTTGACTATGCCGTTACTTTACTTTCACCATGCACAGATTTTGACCAACACGCAGAAAAATATGAAAATAAATTAGTTTCCTTTCAAAATGTAATTGCACAATTTTTTCTTTTACATTTTGTATATATTGTCAGATCACGAGGTAATGAAGTCATTTCTGTCATGATAAACAAATGGAAGCCAGAGTACTATCAATATTTAAATCAATACGCATTTACTGGTGTGTCGTCTCATGAGGCGGAATAGGAAATTGCAGTTATTCAAATGTTGGACTAAGTAATGAGCTCACGGAGCTGAAGCTAATGTCTTTCAATCAACCGCTGGGCCAGTATTCAATCTAATCCCAGCAAAAGAAAATGAGTAAAACGGTTAATCTCACGACGTCATCATCACTTTGTGGCAGTTATCAAAAGAAATGTCTGAACGTTACTGAACATCGGGATATCAGTCAGTCGCGCGCAATTCCAGGATGCTTTATTTTCATTGGTTGGTATCTTACCCAGATACAACAGATACAGGTTTTTTTCTGATTGGCTATTGTGTAGCCCAGTTCTTTTTTTTGATTGGCTGATAAGTGGCTCCTCACAGCAGAACTCCAGGGGAGCGCTTGATTCCTCCACAGTGAGGGCAGCGCGGCCAGCTCATGTTGGCGCGCTGCGGCACATTAAAACATTAAATAGCCAAGAGTTTTTTTCAGCGTGAGAATTACGATGTGTGGCGGGAGTACGTGACACTTGAGAGCCCTGGTATCATATCCCATAACTCACCAAATGTGTTAAGCTTGTCATGCTTGGTGAAACTAGGCGTAGAACCCCGACCTCAAAATTTTGTTTAAAAAAAGTGCTCTCTAGCGCCACCTCAAAGTTTGACCGGCGACGCCCCTCACCCAGTATGTTCAATTGACTTGAAATTCGCAGGGAGGTGCAGGGAGGAGCAGGGAGGAGCAGGGAGGTGTAAGGAGGCGCAGGGAGGCGCAGTCGGCATGCAGTGTACACACCACCGTGCAGCTGGGCGGAGGAAGTGACGCCGCTCAGGGCGACAGCGCACAGAGGAGGAACTCTTTCTGCAAACGTCTCACGTTCCAGAAGTAAACATTGTTTGTTTTTCATAACTTTGTTTGATAACTGAACTGCTTTTAAATATAAGATGAAAGACACGGAGCCAGGTTCCCAAAACATGTCAACGTTTCTTAAATTAACTCAGTTGTCACCGTCTCCTAACTTTTAGTTTCTTTTAAATCGCCTTGGTCTGTGTTTTTTGTTTGTAACTTTGTGTTTCTTATGTTTATTCTTTTGTAATTATGTGTTTCTTATGTTTTTTGTGTGTAACTTTGTGTTTCTTATGTTTTTTGTGTGTAACTTTGTGTTTCTTATGTTTTTTGTGTGTAACTTTGTGTTTCTTATGTTTTTGTGTGTAACTTTCTTATGTTTTTTGTATGTAATTATGTGTTTCTTACGTTTTTTGTGTGTAACTTTGTGTTTCTTACGTTTTTTGTGTGTAACTTTGTGTTTCTTATGTTTTGTGTGTGTAACTTTGTGTTTCTTATGTTTTTTTGTGTGTAACTTTGTGTTTCTTACGTTTTTTGTGTGTAACTTTGTGTTTCTTATGTTGCGGCCTGTCTTGTCCAGGTCACCCTCCAAAAACAGATTAGTAATCTCAATGAGATTCACCTGGTTACATAAAGGTTAAATAATAAATAATAAAATAAAATTATTTGGAGTATTTTCACCACATCGTGCTGCTCACATTTGAACGATTGATTAAACTGAGATAAAAAATACATATTGAACTGTCATATATCTATAGATTTTTTTAATAAATCACTATATTTGAGTGATTAAATTATTGCTGTCGAGCCTTTGCTTCAATGGATAGAAACTTTTGTTAAACTGATATACAAATAGATATTTAATTGTCATATATGTATCATCTTTTAATAAATCAATGTATCTGAGTGGGTAAATAGCTGCAGAGCTTTTGCTTCAATGGTTATGGTTAAAGAAAAGAAGAGCTACCTCTGTTCCGTCGACCTCGATGTGCAGCTATGTACCAGTGTAGTGTGACTTGGCCTGTGGCTTGGCAGTGGACCGACACTCTGAAGCCCTGCGTGAATGTGTGTGTGTGTGTGTGTGTGTGCGAGTGTCTGACGCTGTGACTTCAGATGTGTACAACACCTGTGTCCACTAAGCATAAGATGTACTAAAGACCTGCAGCTGCTCGCTCACCCAACTCTCTCTCTCTCTCTCTTCCTCTCTTAATGAGTGATAAAACATGGATCACACACACACACGTGTGTGGCTTACTTGTGCCATGATTATATGAACACGCACAAACACATCTCACTGCATAATGTACGCATACACAAAGACATCTTCCTACTTCTTACACCTCCAATCACAAGTGTGTGTTCACTAAAAAACACACACTCCCAGTCCATAGTGTTGTGGCGACACACACACACACACACACTCTCCTCTCTGCAGGATTATGACATGTTATTAATTGCCACCATTATCAGCGACAGCTTGCCCGAGAACTGGGCCCTTTCTCTGGGGGGGGCGTGAGGCCCGACGTCGCAGAATAGAGAAAAAGTGTGCGAGAGAGAGAGAGAGAGAAAGGAAGGAAGGAAGAGAGAGAGAGAGTGGGGGAAAGAACAGAGGCACAGAGAGGAAAAGGGCACATTGAGAGAGTGAGTGAGTGATGGGGGGCAAAGGAAAGAGGAGGGCGAGACAGTAGGGGGGGGGGGGACAGAGACGGTGAAGGTGTAATGTGTCACGCGGTGCGATGCAACACTCTTCTGGCCAAAAGGGATTGTGGGATTGTGAATAATTTATCAGAAAACATTTTTCTTGGTCCTTTCCACAGACCCACAAATCCTCCCTGAGCTCTCTTTAGGTGGGGAGGGGGGGGGGGGGGGGGACAATGTACTGGGTGAGCTCGTGTTATCCGTGTGTTCCACGGGCGACTGGAGGAAGTCAAGACCGTATTTGTGTTATCGGAGGAGGAGCATCCTCCATTCAGACACTTTCTGGAGACGGTAACCACGGCGACTCATCAACAAAGACATCATCAAACTACTTTATTCCAAAGACGAATCCGTGGCACAGAAATCTCTGAACCTCGTCACGTGTTCACTGGCCCGTCTCTCAGAGAGAGAGAGAGAGAGAGAGAGAGAGAGACAGAGAGATACAGAGAGATAGATAGAGGGAGAGAAATTGATTGGAAGCAGTTTGAAGGAGAATTCGATTCAACCCCCCCCCCCCCCCCCCCCACAGCTCATTCATCTTTGGCAGCAGACAAAACAGTTACGTGAACTGTCACACCCAACTCTACTGTTAATTTAAGGTAATTAGCGAGCGAGTGATTCCCAATACATCATGGGTGCAACTGGCAGACTCCACAATATTTCACAGCCAATCAGTTACCTTTGCTGCACCCCCCCCCCCTCCCTCCCCTTCCTCCAGCTCTTCTATCATTTCAGTAACACGGCCTTCACACAGTGAAAAACAATGCCAGCTGACAACTACGCTGACATTATCCGACAGCCTATCGTATCGTAGAACACGTATTCAACCCTTTCCTCTTTGGTCACTTCCTGTTTATGGTACATGTATTTGATCACTTCCTGTTCGTAACATGTATTTAGTCACTTCCTGTTCAGAACATGTTTTTGGTCACTTCCTGTTTATAACACATATTTGGTCACTTCCTGTTTGGAACACGTATTTGGTCACTTCCTGTTTATAAGACATGAATTCGGTCACTTTCTGTTTATAACACGTATTTGGTCACTTCCGGTTTATAACACGTGTATTTGATGACTTCCTGTTTAAAACACATATTTGATCCCTTCCTGTTTAGAATACACACATTTGATCACTCCCTGTATACAACACGTATATACACACTGTAAAATAACAGACATGGACTGTGTGCTACTTCAGTTTACTTTCCACAAGACAATGCACTGGCAATCCAGCCTAATCCTACACAATAAAAGCCTTTCGGTTAAAACACTATTCTTTGTTTTAATGTGAGCAAATCTCTGCAGCCAGGTTTTTAAGTGGAGTCCAGTGTTATTAACGCCCACGTTTATTTACAAATGAAATGTTCAACAATTACATTTATCAAAAACAGTTCAGACGTCCATATTTAAAACCACCGTGAGTATGATTTCAACACCATGCTGACTTTGGGATACCTCAATAGAGACATTGAAACCACCTAATTATTCAATATTCTATGTTATATTCACAGTCCATCCTCCTGCAACACTGCAGTTTGAGACACTGACCAGCTGTAGTCAGGCTAGCCGGCTCTGTCTCAGGGTTCAGTGGTTATCATAGACATTATACTGGCTCCATATTTGAGCGTCTGGAGAACTCAGAAAAAAGGTGTCAAACTAACGTCTGCTTAGTCCGAGTCACTTCTGACAAAACAAACAGATGTCACATGTGTACTTAACATACCGCTCTGCGGCCGCAGAGTTTTTCAACCCTCGAGTTCAAAGACGACGATCAAGGGCTTCGGGAACTTTAGGTTTAGTCTTCACGTCTGAGGTTGTTTGTTTCCAGAGTCGATGCACGTTGTTAATTTGCGTTTGAGTGAGTCTGCAAAATGTACACACAATCGCAAGTACTGTACAAAAAAAGGGTGCGAGCATCTTCCATCGTATGAGTGGTTTTCATACATGCCTTGTTATAAACAGGCCAGGGATGTAGAAATAGTTTCAATACAAGATGCTATCAGAGTTTATTAATTATTTATTCAAGAAGGTTTTATGTTGAATGACAACACCTTCTTTTTAAATCCAGAAAATTATTTTTTTGTTGACAGTATTTGTCTTCTGTGTAGACTGACCACCAGGGGGCGACTCTGGTTGTATAGAAGTCTATGCTTCATGTGTTAAAGCTGCATTCTCTCTCCTGACCACCAAGGGGGAGACTACTCTGGTTGTATAGACATCCATGCTTCATGTATTAAAGCTGTATTCTCTCTCCTGACCACCAGGGGGCGGTTCCTCTGGTTGTATAGAAGTATATTATTCATGTGTTAAAGCTGCATTATCTCTCCTGACCACCAGGGGGCGGCTCCTCTGGTTGTATAGAAGTATATTATTCATGTGTTAACGCTGCATTCTCTCTCCTGACCACCAGGGGGCGGCTCCTCTGGTTGTATAGAAGTATATTATTCATGTGTTAAAGCTGCATTATCTCTCCTGACCACCAGGGGGCGGCTCCTCTGGTTGTATAGAAGTATATTATTCATGTGTTAATGCTGCATTCTCTCTCCTGACCACCAGGGGGCGGCTCCTCTCGTTGTATAGAAGTATATTATTCATGTGTTAAAGCTGCATTCTCTCTCCTGACCACCAGGGGCCGACTCCTCTGGTTGTATAGAAGTATATGCTTCATGTGTTACAGCTGCATTCTCTCTCCTGACCACCAGGGGGCGACTCCATGATAGTGACAAGAAAAGGTAGAATTCGTCATTACCCCGGGTAAAAAGGACCGTTTTCTCAATGCTAATATTGAGAGAGAAAAGAATTAAAAGTGCCTATACTACAATTTAGCGAAAAGAATCCTTGACAACTTGTTATACGACAGTAATCTTGAAATACGACAATGGGAGTGGGAAAAAAGAAGAAATCTGCCATCTTTTTTTCCACCCTGTTGTAAATCTGCTGCTAAATAAGACGTGCGGACGCCCGAGGTGGCTGCAGTGCAGCAGTGGCACGGTTCCAGAGTCATCATGATAGTTTTATTATGTCCAAGCGTGTTGAGGAATGGCACCAGATCACCCTTTATGTTGAACAATCGAAGGACAAAAATCTACTATGGAACTAATAGTTTCATATACCAACAGCCATGAGGAAGGCTTATAGCTTTTCATATTTTCGCAGTAGCTTCAGACGGTAAGTGAACCAGCAGGCCTCCGTCTCACACCGAGCAGCTGGGGAGGTGTGGGACTACTTTAGCTCGCCGCACAACATCAATCTCTCGGAGTCTCCGAGACGTTCACACATTCATACCCGCCACACGCGTGTATCATACTTGCACTCGCATGAACACCTGCCATGCTCTATAAATGGAGCTATGTTATAATAATGTAATGGCTGATGGTTTTAAGTTTTACCACTACAATGGCCGCGATGCAGATATCCCAGTGGTGCACACCGCCCCGTGGTCATGATCATGAAAAAACATCCAAAACCAAATGTTTAATGCACAAGTTATTCAAATGTTGACTTAACATTAATGGTCTTTTGTATCGATCATTATTAATACCCCAAAGCGGTCAGGTTGGGAACCCTATAGGTTTATGCATATTTCCCCTTGTTGTATTTATTGTCATTTTAAATATGCCCCAATGCGTTTTGACTGCAGTCACACCATTAAAATAAGTACATTTCCCGCCTCATGCCTCATTTTTGGGAAATGTACTAATCCCTATAAGCACGTATTGAACAAACCATTTTAAGGATGTCCTGTAAACATCCCAGAGAGCATAACACGACAAGTCTACAAGCATTTAGGTGAGAACCATCCAATTAGCATCTACCAATCATTAGCGGCTAGACAAAAAAAGTCAATGAAGTCAAGAAGGCTGTAAATTGGAGAAATTGATGAAAAGACGAGATGAGGAGGTGCTCGTTGGCCTTTTTCTAGATTGCTTCACTGTCATCGTGGTTCAGCGTGGTGCCTTCAAGGGACCGTTGGATTGTGTTTGGTGTGTTTCTGGATGAGCTTGTAATCAACTCTACCATATTGTGTGGTTGGCAGAGCCAAATCTAAAGCGTACCATGACACTCGCCCTACCTTTGCTGGTTCATCTGGCTTCATCATGTATGATTTTCTTTTGCTCTAGAAGATAACGTTGTTTTTTTCTACGTGCACAGCAGTGGAAGAGTCGATACGGTCACTGTGCTGCTTTTTTTGTTGCTTGTCCTGATATCGAAATAGACTTTAAGGGCCTGTAGAGAAAGTTCCGGTGTGTGAGTGACCTCGGCCCCCTCTGGTTTCCTCTGCCTCTCTCCATAGTCATTTACATTGATGCTTATCACTTCGGGGCCACCACTGGGCCACATGGGGACCTTTGGTGTTACATCGACAAAGGTCCCCATGAAACAGTGTTTTCACAAGCATTCTGGTCAGTGGAGGCAACGTTACAGATTAGCACCTTTCTTCTTCTTGTACGTATTGGGTTTTTGTTTCGTATTTTGTATTTTTTCTTTCTTATGATAGTGTTATTTCTAAACTGTTGACTCAGAGAGCCCCGCACTAGATTACTAACGGGTCTGGACTGTTGGACTGGGCACAGCTGGTAAATAAAACCTTGAATCTTGAATCTTGGTTAGATATTGCAAATAAAACCTTGAATCTTGAATCTTGGTTAGATATTGCAAATAAAACCTTGAATCTTGAGTCTTGAATCTTGGTTAGATTTAGCAAATAAAAGCTTGAATTTTGAATATTGAATATTGGTTAGCTATTGCAAATAAAATCTTGAATCTTCCATCTTGGTTAGATAATGCAAATAAAACCTTGACCCTTGAATTTTGAATCTTGGTTAGATATTGCAAATAAAACCTTGAATCTTGGTTAGATATTGCAAATAAAACCTTGAATCTTCGTTAGATATTGCAAATAAAACCTTGAATCTTGATTAGATATGGCAAATAAAACCTTGACTCTTGATTAGATATGGCAAATAAAAGCTTGAATCTTGCTTGCAAATAAAACCTTGAATCTTGGTTAGATATTGCAAATAAAACCTTGAATCTTGGTTAGATATTGCAAATAAAACCTTGAAACTTGAAACTAGTGTTCATATGTTGCTAAGAAAACATGCTTCAGATTTCTTGGATTCATTTTCAGACCCTTTTGTATGAATAGTCTTACAAAGGCTTTGACTCTTTCTGGAACAATGTCCAACACTCGGCAGCACGTTGTAACGTTTGTGTTTCACTGCCGTTGTCAACTGAACAAGCACAATGTTTGGAGATGAAGCCGTACGGAGCAACGAGGGAATAAAGGCCACGAAGTTCAGCGGAGCAGATCCTGCCTGAGCGCCCTGCAACTGTCAAACCAGCACCTCGGAGCATGCGGTGGATTTTTTCTCGAGAATATGAGATGATTGCATTCAGAGGTTTTCATCAACATTGTCTCAGCGGAAGTGAGACAGTGAGATTGGGCGGCGGTCGCCGGGGTCTGTAACAATCTTCATCTGATTTGTTTTTCCTCCTCTTCCTTCACCGCTCCTTCTGTCTTTCTCTGCATCGTTTCTGTCTCCAGTGAAAATGGGAGCAGACTCGGATCGTCGTCAGGTCGCTAGGCAACGGTGACGTTGAGACTACAGGGTCTTCTTCGTATTTCTTTTCCCTCTGTACGACTGCAGGGTACACGGAAAATAATGGATCTTTAAAAGGCTTTGTGGTTCTACGAAGAACCATCACCTACTGAAGAACCGTTCTTTCCTTTGAGACACCTTTATAGGTTCTTTGAAGAGAATGGGTTTTGAGAGAACCTTGGAACCAGAAGTCTTTGTGGAACCAGACCAGTTTGAAAGAAAGAACCATTTTTTGTTCTTTGAGACATCTTTATAGGTTCTTTGAAAAAGTTCTTTTTTTGACCAGAAGGTTCTTAAGAACAATTTTTAAAGAACAAAAGAATATTTTTTTAAAGTTGTTAGAGATATATTTAAAATGTTTGTTCTTTAATGAAAGGAAAAAAGGTTAAGGTTCTTTGTAGAACCAGAGGTTCTTTATGGAGAGAAATTTTTAAAAGAACCATTTTTTTATTCTTCTTTGAAGGTAAGTGCTGTTTTTAAGTTTCTTTAAGGAAATGGTTCTTTAAAATGAAAGGTCCTTTTGAGATATAGGAAAGAACCAGAAAAACCATTTTGAATTTTTCTTTTTGGGTTCTTTGAGGGTTATTTTAAGAATCTGAAGATTAAGATAAATTATAAAGATCTTTGGTTCGAAAGGTTCTTTGGGTTTTTTAACCCGTGTCAATGTACATACCCCAATCCCATTTACATCCTCCTCCCCTTTTTTTTCATTTATTTTTTTCATTCCTATTACCTTTATATTACCTTTTTATATTTACTTTTTTTTTTACCTTTCAACAAATTTGACAGCCAGAAAAAAAATAGAAAAAATTTTGTAGAATTAGTATTTTTTTCCAATAAGTGTGAGGCTTTTTTTGCTTGTTTGTTGACACCTAAGAACACAACAACATTAAACATTGAATGGGTCAAATTAATCCTAAAGGGGGGGAGAGTGTATAAAATGGGTCTAATGACCCTAAAGGCACATAAAGCAAAAGAGTTCTTCTCTGGGCATCTGGTATCAGACCGCTCTCGGTTCCACACCCTCGTGTTTCTGCGTGCGGAGGGTTTTCCCTGCGGTGGCCGGGCGCTGCTCGGAGCAGCAGCAGCAGCAGCCGTGAACATTTATCAAAGCCGCGCTGCGTAATGACCACTCAGCAGTGGGAAATTGAGCTGACCCCGAGGCCAAGCTGTTAGAGGGGCCTGGTGGGAAGGCCAGCAGGGTCAGGCCATCCTTGTCCCACCCACTTAGTGGGCATTTAGCGCTGAACCATTAGTTTACTGTTTGGAGGCCTACACGGCTATGCCTTTGCACGGTATACACACAAACAGCATCGCACACGCTGTGGACAACACCACCCTCCTCCGCCCTGATCCTCTGCACTCCAATGTTTACCTGACACAAGTTGTGAAAAAGAAAAGAGTCAAAGAAACCGAGGGGGTAAACTTTGTCGGCTGCCAGTAAACGTTCGACTCGGAAACTATTTCTCTGTTGTTGTTGTCGTTGTTGTTGTACTGAAAGCAGGTCAAGCCAATATCTGCAAAAGTAGCTCTAGTTTATATTTTCTCTTTCAATCTCTTTCGCATTTTGGTATTCAATATCAATGAAGATGAGACCAAAGCTGCTGAGCTGAGATTCAAGGTTAAGATTTTAAAATGGGAGTTGATGCTACATGAAATGTTTCAATAGTTTTGTTTCGCCATCAGTCTGACGGTCTGACTGATTATTAAATCTGTGTTTTGCATGTTTTCGCCTCTTCTGTGATCTTTAAGGCACCATTTCTGGTTCCACAAAGAACCTTTCAAACCAGGGTTCTCTAAAGAACCATTTCCTTAAACAGTTCTTCAAAGAACCTATAAAGGTGTCTCAAATAACCTTTAAAAAAGGGTTCTTTAAGGCACCGTTTATGGTTCCACAAATAACTTTTCAACCCAGAGTTCTCTAAATAACCATGTCCTTAAATAGTTCTTCAAATAACCTATAAAGGTGTCTCGAAGAACCTTCAAAAAAAGGTTCTTCAAGGCACCATTTCTGGTTCCACAAAGAACATTTCAAACTAGGGTTCTTTAAAGAACCATTCCCTTAAATAGTTCTTTAAAGAACCTATAAATGTCTCTCAAAGAACCTTCAAAAAATGAACCATTTATAGAACCATTATTTTCCTGTGTGTCGTGTCTCCTCTGATCTCTGGTGGTTTATTCCCAGGCCGCCGTGGACACCATGTCCATTTTCCAGGGCGTGTTAATCCCAGGAAGCTGCACTGAGACAGACCGCTGGCTCTAGTTTGTATTATTTAACTCGGCTGTATGTCTTCGGGCGCTTGCTTACAGCAGGCGAGGGGCGAAAGGAATCGCATGGGGAGCCGCACACACACAGACAATCAATATGGACGCAGATGGGTAAAAAAATAAAATCGGAATTGTCCTTTTCGCTTGAGAGGCTGTGAAATTTAAAAAAAATCTGAACTTTAAAATTGATAAGGATTGATTCGGCTGACACGGGATCATAACATACACCCTCCGGGAGACTGGCGACGCGAGGGCCTCCCAGACGCCCGGCTCGCCCCATAAAGGAGATCGGGGGGGGGGGGGGGGGGGAGGACGTAAATCTCGACTACAGCGCAGCAATTAGCCTTTTACTGTGGAAAAGATATGGAGAATCTTTACTGTTTCATTAAATGGCATTAGGCACGCTCTCCAGGCCTGGAGGTTTCTCTCCAGGAAGACAAATGCTAGAATAAACTTGTTTGGACAGATGGATTGGATGGAATTCTTCACAAAGTTCACTATTTTCCCTCACAGATCCATATGGATCTCTAGCGAACGGCCAGTTCATTACGTTGGCTTCTATTAAATGTCACACAGTGTTTGAGCAATAAGCACAGAGCTCACCTTAAATGACGCTTTCCCACAATGTTTAAAAGACAAAGGGTGCCGTCAGGTACGTTTTGATTAAGTTTATCTTCACTATTTGAAGAAGAAGCTGTTTTCATTCACTTAACAATAGCGTAGACTCAACGCTATGAGGTCAGATCTGTCTCAATAATCGCAAATGCGCACAGATTCAAAAATATATTTGATTCATAAATGAACAGAGAAGGATTAAGTAATAAGTTAGACTCACAAATGCGCAGAGAACAATTCACGAATGCAATGCACACATGAATAAATTACGATTTGTTTGTTTGTGGATCGCACTGCATTTGTTTGTGGGTTTTTTGAGACTGCCCCGGCCGTGGCTCGAATCGTAAATGCGTTTTTTTCAACTTAGAATCTGTAGCCAATCAGACGTCACCCTCATTTTCAACCAATGCATGATTCCCACCTTAGAGGGGCGGGGCTTATCTCCTTGGCTCGACTCTGTGGTTACAGTTATCATTTCCTTCATCCACTACGGAAGAACTAACCACGAGTTCTGCTTCATACTTGTCGAGGACGTCCCACAAACGTCGTAACATCTAACGCCCTCGCGTTTGGGTTCATAACATTCATATTTATATCTATAAATATACTTTTCCATGACATCACCCGTAGGTGAATTTCACCGACTACGTCAGAATGACAGCCTTTTACTACTAGATAGCAGCAGTCAAGCCACGGAGATAAGCCCTGCCCCTCTCAGGCGGGATTAAAGCAAATGCCGCCCATGTGATTGGTTGAAAATGAGGGCGACATCTGATTGGCTACAGACAGATATAGCTATGTTGAAAAAAATGCATTTATGTATTGAGCCACGGCCGGGGGTGTCTTTAAAAAACAAAAATAAAAGTATAACAATCGACAAACAAATTGTAATTTAGTTATGTCCGCATATGTCCGTATGCAATGCGCATTTGTAAATCGAATATATATATTTTTGACTTGTTTGTGAGTCTGTGTGTTTGCATTTGTGAGTCTCTCTGTGCTCATTTTAAATCATTAACACTGATCTGACCCCGTACACCGCCGCTGCAACGACTATTCATTCACAAGGCCGCCCTAATTGTGTTTTTGTCGAATCTGAAAAACAACATTGTTTTTAATTGCGCTTTTGCGGAAAGCAAAATAAAATAATTGCTATTCAAATGAGCGGCGTGCAAAGCGGAGAACGCGATTAGGTTCGAGGAGAAAGAAACTCTGTGCTAATTCCCACCCGGATGAGTGATTGGGATGGGATGAACAGGGAGGTCTTGATCAAAGCTAACACTGTGAGCTAACATTGTACTGTATGCTGGTGAGCAGATGGCGAGCCATAAATCCTCAGCAAGCCTCTGACACGTATTAGCATTTCGTTAGCAGCCCCACAGCTTGCCAGCCATTTCGGTAATATCTCCATCAGATCGCTTTGGAAATGGTGATGGAGCGAGTTGGGGGGGATCTGTAATGCGGTTCCACGACTGTATTGTGGTTAGTCAGACGGAGCTCTGGCTGCGCCGGGAAGCGTCACGGTGCGCGTTGACAAATATACGCTCACATTTCACTGAAATAAAGCTTTCGCCGGCAAGTTCTGCAACAACCTCATTTGTTTTAAGTGAATATTCAGAAATGAAAATAGACTCAACTCACAGAGACAATCAGCGGGCAGTAACGTTCTCCCCGTGCACTGTGGGTCTGAAACACGAGCAGATTGTGCATGAGCTACCGAAATGGACCATTTAGACTCTATGAAGACCACGGAAACATTTTTGGTCAGATATTATAGATTGAGTGAATTGTAAAAAATGTTTTAACATAGACTGGCACCCCGAAATAGGATAAGGCGTTCGTATATATATAAATATTTATGTAAATATATATATCTATATTTATATAGATATATATATAGATATATATATATCACTCACTTTTTCTTCTTCTTCTTCTTCTTCTTCTTCTTCTTCTTCTTCTTCTTCTTCTCCTCCTCCTCCTCCTCCTCCTCCTTCTTCTTCTTCACCGAAACATTTTTGGTCAGATATTATATATTGATTGAATTGTAAAAAATGTTTTAACATAGACTGGCGACCCGAAATAGGATAAGGCGTTCATATATATATATATATATATATATATATATATATTTTATATATATATATATATTTATTTTGATATATATATAAAAATATATATATAAATATATATTTATATCACTCACTTTTTCTTCTTCTTCTCCTCCTCCTTCTTCTTCTTCTTCTTCTTCTTCTTCTTCTTCTTCTTCTTCTTCTTCTTCTTCTTCTTCTTCTTCTTCTTCTTCTTTTTCTTCTATGTCTGTAACTGTCTGTTACCGGGTAACATTTCAGGATTAGATGTCAGGGGAGTAATCTAATAGAATGATGATTTATTCCAAAACTCAATTAATAATTGTATCCAGAGGTCAGAACAGAAACCTATTCAGATATTCTTTTTCTAACATGACAAATATTACTTAACAATTTAAATAGTTGTTTTTTACAGTGAGTTTGACTTCAACTGGGAAAAGCAGATATATTCATAAGAATATAAATATGTGAGTGTTTCGTTTCCCTTTTATCGCGGCACTGTTTTCGTCGTTCGGATGTGAAATAACTAACATACCAACAGCTCCGGCCTCGTAGCCGTCTTCTGATTTACGCTGACAAACGTCTCCTTTAGTTTATTCTTGGTTTACGACTTTGGCATTTGGCACCGGGTATCGGATGTAGGAACTAATAAAAACATATTCATTTTGTAAATCAATGTCACGACTAACGTAAAAGAGTTGAAATATTACAAGATAAGGACTGAGAGTGTGCCATGCATGCATTGCAACACACACACAAACACACACACACACGGAAGAAATGCTATAAACTCACTTAGTGACACTCACACGCCGACGGACTGCTGCGCGGATTGAGTTGCAGTCTGAGCCGATAGCGAAAGGGCAGCAGTGAAAAAGAGCGAGACAAAAAAGTGCAAACTATGCAGAGTTGTCGGTGCCTGTGTGTGTGTGTGTGTGTGTGTGTGTGTGTGGGGGCGGGGTTAATTGCAGTTCAACTGTGAGGGGGAACAGCTGAGAGAGATCATATATGGCACAGAGGAGAACATGCATGGTGACAGGCAAGTTGACAACACAACCTGTTTAATGGTGACAAGTGTCCGTGTGTGTGTGTGTGTGTGTGTGTGTTTGGGGTGTGAGAAAAGAAAGAGTGAAGCGAGAGTGCTAAAGAAAGGCAGGTGAGCCGGGAGGTGTCTGGTCTGCCGTGGCCCACCCATCATGTTCACACGCCTCCTTTCAGAATAGCTAAGAGAGTTTTTGGTAAGCGATTTCTCGGGGTGCTGATGGGGAGGATTGTGTAACTATGCATGTGTGTGTGTGTGTCGGGTTGGAGAAACCGAATAGGAGAAAGTCAAAAGAAGACTGTTGGCTCTCCTTCACCTGTCACCAAACAGGAAGGGATCTGCGATGTTTCCTTTTTACCCATGAGGCTTAGCGAGGGGGGTGACAGCGAGTCAAGGTGCGGTATACTTTACACCAGGTTGGCAAAATACTGGCTTTGTGCAGCTGTGTGTGTGTGTGTGTGTGTGTTCTGGATGCATAAGCACAGGGGTTCAACTCATCAAAGCAGCTCAGTTGTCAGGAGGCAGCTAGAGGTTAGACGTGTGTGTGTGTGTGTGTGTGTGTGTGGCTGCTTACAGTAACACACAGAGACTCATTCACACGGATCATCGCCGCTCCAGAACTCACCTGTCAATCATAGTCATACAGAGAAGTAGGTCGTTTAAATTAGAGACACACGTATGAAAAAGCTCTTTTCATAAAAGTGAAAAGTACCTAAATTAATATTTCATATATAATATTACCATTCTTTACATTTTAAAGCATTCGGGGGGCAACAACCGACAGACAGACAGAAAATATGGAAAAGACAAACAGTACACACACAAAAAAACACAGATATTACTTAATATGTTTAAATACTAAAGAGTAGTTTCCTGTCTGATTGTCATAATTGCTCCTTTTAAATAAAGTTGTGAATATTGTCGCAATGAAATGGAACCCTGCGCCGCCCACACTGGTGAAAAACAACTTGTCGTCTTATGATGTGCGTTCGGACCAGAAATAGGCCGGGGCGTGAGAAGCGCTGACTGTCAGCAAGGTCGCGACCTCTGCAGCTCTGGTTCATGTAAGTGGGAGGTTTAAAGTGTGTTTAAAGTGTGTTTAAAGTGTGTTTAAAGTGAGGTGACGTCACTTTAGGAAACATGAATAGATTTTATTTATATAAAATATAAAAAATAAAGAATTATTGTCATGTTCAATGAAGGTTATATATTAAAATGTGAAGTAATTTAAATAGAGTTCACGTCAAGTCAAAAGCTATTTTAAATCATGTTGATGATGGAATTATGTTTATTATTTATATTATACTTTTTATTTTCATCCTCTATTTGTCCGCTGGCTAGTGATCTGACAGATGAGCGTCAGGGTTCCTACGGTCATGGAAAACCTGGAAAAATTATGGAATAAAAAAAAAAAATTGTTATTTACAGGCCTGGACAAGTTCTTGAAAAAAAAAAAAGTTTTCCCTCCCTCCCTCCCTTCCTTCTCGTGTTTGCTTCCTTCCTTACATCCTTCCCTTCCTCCCTCCTTCTCTCTCTCCCTTCCTTTCTCCTTACTTCCCTCCCTTCCTCCCTCCCTCTCTCCCTTCCTCCTTCCCTTCCTTTCTACTTCCTTCCCTCCCTCCTTCACTCCATCCCTCCCTCCCTTCCTCCCTTCCTCCTTCCCTTCCTTTCTCCTTACTTCCCTCCCTCCCTCCCTTTCTTCCTTTTTATGTAGACATTTGTTCTTTTCATGAACTATTGTCTCTCATTCATTTGTGTCATGTAAATACTCGTGTAAACACCGAGATTTCACAAAATGTTTGGTCGGTTTAAAGTCATGTAAAGGTCATGGAAAGGTCATGGAAAGGTCATGTAAAGGTCACCGTGTGTGTGAACCCTGATATGCGGAGCTCTGAATTCAAACCGACGTCGTCTCTCGGTCTCAGCCGAGCCGCCAGGACCCGAGATCTGAGTCTTTGAAGCCCGGGGCGGGTTCCCTGAGGCCAGCGGGCAGCGGCCAGTAGCCTGGGGGGGGGGGGGGGGGTATCAAATGTGTCAGAGCCGCCCCACTAATAAGATAAGTGGGATAATGCTGCAGCGCTGGAGGTTTACCACTCATCTCAATCTGTCGTGTTTAACAGTCTCACAGGAATAGCTCTCAGATGTAAATGCTGCGCCGCTGTTGACGGAGCGGAGAGGTGTTAGCGTGTGTGTGTGTGTGTGTGTGTGTGTGTGTGTGTGTCGGTGGGGTAGGGAGCACGGGTAGAAGCAATGTAAGACGCCGGCTGAGTCTCACGGCACATCAGTTGACACTAGAAAAATACAGCTGCCAACGGCCCCGGACTCGAGTTTCGCCGCTCCGTGATTCATCCGAGTTGTTCCGTTTTAGATTTGCCATTTGGGAGCCGGCATCTCTCTGCAGGTCATTTTTGTACCGACTAAACTTTTAAACTTGAACACTTTGCTAAAGCTCACGTGAAGAGAGAAGGAAACGCTTGTTCCCCAAAGGGATATCGTTTATCTGTTCTTTCATTTTTTTTATTTGCTCCTCTTGTTCCTGTCTCCAGTGCTCTCAGATAATCTGAGGTTTAGTCGTGGATGTTTATATTTAACCCAAAAGTTGCTCCTAAAATATCAAGCGTCGCCGTGGAAACGGGGCCTGATTGCAATATGTGTGTTTTAAGGTGAAAGCTATTACTCTCATTCGGTCTCTATTGATCGTCCCTCCGGCCGCACAATATCGATTAGACCGAGAGAGACTTTGATAAACATGATAATTACATAAAAGAGCGTCTATTGTGTCTATTTTCTTTCTTTCATTGAGACTTTAACAAATGTCTTTCAGATATTTGACATCGCGTGTGCGGATCTTTAGATGATGCTCATTTGAGTTTTACATATTTAGAGTGAAAAACAACAAAAAAGAAACAAAAACAGAAAACAATGTATAAGTACACACAGAAAAATAATGGTTTTTAAATGGTTCTCTAAAAGGCTTTGCGGTTCTACGAAGAACCGTCACCTACTGAAGAACCATTGTTTCGTTTGAGGCACCTTTAGAGGTTCTTTGAAGAACTCTTTAAGGAAATGGTTCTTTAAAGAACCCTGGTTTGAAAGGTTCTTTGTGGAACCAGGAATGGTGCCTTAAAGAACAATGTTTAAGGTTCTTTGAGACCTTTATAGGTTCTTTGAAGAACTTTTTAAGTAAATGGTTTGAAAGGTTCCTTGTAGAACCGGAAATGGTGCCTTGAAGAACCATTATTTGAAGGTTCTTTGAGACACCTTTATTGGTTATTTGAAGAACTCTTTAAGGAAATGGTTCTTTAAGGAACCCTGGTTTGAAAGGTGGTTTTTTGTAGAACCGGAAATGGTGCCTTAAGAACCATTTTTTGAAGGTTCTTTGAGACACCTTTATAGGTTATTTGAAGAACTCTTTAAAGAAATGGTTCTTTTAGGAACCCTGGTTTGAAAGGTTCTTTGTGGAACCAAAAATGGTGCCGTAAAGAACCATTTTTTAAGGTTCTTTTGGACACCATTATAGGTTTTTTTAAGAACTCTTTAAGGAAATGGTTCTTTAAAGAACCCTGGTTTGAAAGGTTATTTGTAGAACCGGAAATGGTGCCTTAAAGAACCATTTTTTAAGGTTCTTTAAGACACATTTAAACGTTCTTTGAAGAACTCTTTAAGGACATGGTTCTTTAAAGAACCCTGGTTTGAAAGGTTCTTTGTGGAATCAGAAATGGTTCTTCTCTGGCATCCCTCTGAAGAACCATTTTCAGTTCCAGATGGCACCTTCGTGGTTCTCTGTGTAGAGAGTGATCTATTTTAGTTTTGTACATTCATTCATTTATCAAAATAAAATCAGGTCCATACGGAGTCGTGTGCGATGACATAATCATAATGATGTCATCTGGGGAAAAGCTAAAAACAACTATTTTTATTTTTAAATCCCTAAAGAAAAAGCAACATTTCACAACCTAAATGACATCATCACAGATCATGTGACCAGCTGGGGCTAAATGTGGGACCCAAGTTTGTGTAATAAATGTGTAATACAGGCCCTGATACTCTGATCGGGGTGCACATTCATTTCCCACATTGTTGGCACCCGACTGCATGTCAATGCATCATTACTCTAATTATAAGCACGCTGTTCCATGACATCACTCACCACACACACACACACACATCTTCTAAAGCACACAACAGGTGTTAGTAATGAAATTATGACATCAACACTAAATTAAATGACGATCATTCTAATCCCGTCTTATATTCACATCATTTTTGATACATTTAATAGATATAGCTATATTTTACAAGTTATATATTTACAATTTCTACGTGTGACATAATAAAACGGACATTAAAGTGACAAAATGTGTGTTTTTCGTAGTTGTGATCAGCCTTCGATGTATCTGTATATCTATTTAGATGTTAACAAATGAATGGAGCTGGAATAAATTTTATAACTGAAATCACCATAAAAACCTTTAAAAAAGTGAAATAAATCATCAAAATAGCATAATTGAATATGTTGAGGTGTAATTAATTGTATATATTTATGTATATAAGAAAGTATATGTATTAAATGAATACAAAAAGAAATATATGATCATTAATAAGGGATATTATGAAGAATATTCTGGAGGACTAAATGGAGAAATATCCTGTTATATTATTGTAACTGCAACTGGACAAAGGTGACAAAATGTAGAATTAAAAATGAATTTATAAATCACATGTTGTCTAAATGTTCCTTGTTGTGTTTGAACTTTACTGTCACTTTATCACCTTTAGGCCTATGACTATTATTATTACTCACTATGTCGAATAAGAGTCAAACATATACTTTCTATCTTCTTTATCTTCAACAAATGGAAAATTGACAACAGAGATGACAATTTACTTTTATCTCGTCGTCGTTGTGATCAGACTCGGATGTTTTTATTTCTCTCTCTCCGCCATCTTGTTCAGACGTTAGCTAATAAATGGCCGAACCGCGCGGACGCCGCACTCCCCGAACACGTTCAAACTCGCCTCCTCCAGGTTTCCGCAACCTGGGAAAAAAACAACGTTACCGCCGAATATATACAAAACGTTAATAATCCCCCGGGGAAAGAGAGAGAGAGAGAGCGCTTAGCTAAGCTCGAAGGACCGAAAGACGAGGACAGCAGTTTGTACACATGTGTTCTGTAGTGTCTATCTTCTAAAAACTCCCCCCCCCCCCCGCCCTGAAATACCCTGCTGTCGCCTTCGGTGTTTCTTCTTTCTTGACTCTGTGCCCCCCCCCCCCCTCTCTCTCTCTCTCTTTCTCTCTCTCTCCCCCACTCTTAAGAAGCCAATCGTCTCAAATTCAGCCCACTGAAATAATTAAGGGGTTTGCGTGCCGCCAAAAATAAGGGTGTGTGTATTTCTGAAGGCGGGGGGGAGAAGGGGGCGACATGTGTTTGGGAGTCTCGGGATGCCGTCCTGGCCGGGTTGAACTTGTTAGGAAAACTGGGTATTGCCTTACACTTCCGTTGACATGGCTGCAGTATCACTGGTGGTGGAGGCGGGTGGTGGTTGGGGTTGGGGGGTGGGGGGGGGAGAGGTTGAAGCAGTAGGTGTCAGCCACAGCTTGGCTGACCCCCCCTCCATGTTTACAGAGGTGTTCTCGGGCCCGAGAACACCTAAAGCCTAAGACTTCCTCTGCACATGTTATCAAAATTAACTATTACAACCAAACGGTACACAACACAACACCGTTCTTCTCCGCTGTGGTATCTCATCGTGGAGCTGCAGAGGGCATTAAAACCACCTTTTTCCACGGTTCGGTGAGACGCCAATCTGGCGCCGTTAACTAGGCATTGACTGGATTTGATGTATTTTGAACTGATGACATAACAACAATGTGTTGGATGGATGCAGGTTGTCCTTAAAGCTAGTCAGAATTGTGAATTTACTTTCTGGTGAATTAAGTTTTTAATTATTTAGATTTTGTAATCTTCACATTTGTCTTTGTTCCGAGGATAAACTATATTATTGTATTCCCCTTTCTTAACCATATGCTGACACATCAAATAATATTCAGACAATTCTAATTTAGGGTTTATTTGATCTTTATTAAAAAAAGAAATGAAAGAAATGTCATTTACATATACTTTTTTTTATTTGAGACATCAGGCATGTTGGTACATTTATTGATCACAACTATATTAATTTCAGAAACAATAACTAATTATGTGAATTGATTGTAGAACATTTCAGTTAGTTTGGTTCTTATTTTTCCCAAAGAGGAACCTAACCCAAACTTTATTTCAACAAAGCAGTTTCTGTCCTTTTTCAGGCAAATATTAACTTTACATCTATCACAGTAGACACGGGACACGTGATGCTTAACATCGTGTGTGTGTGTGTGTGTGTGTCTTCCCTGTGTCTCCTGATTGGTCATTCCCTTCAGCCCTCAGCCACTCCTCTGCCTCCTGTGTGATCGCAAGCCCCGCCCTCATGGTTCCCGCCTGTGTATTCAGTCTGTCTGCCGCTCTGCGCCAGATCCTCTCTGCTCCCTCGTGTTACGTCGTCTTCCAGCCTGAGCTCCTCGTGTGACTTCTTTCAGTGAAGAGAGTTATTTCAACTCAACTCCTGTTCTCTGCTCCTGCTACACAAAAATAATATTTGCAGTTGCAGTGGGAACTAAACTAATATAATAATGTAAAATTGAATGTTTCTTCCAAAACATGTGCATGCATCTAACAATACATACAAGTGATTTTAAAACGTTCTGCCGTGTGAGTTACATTACCAGTAAACTATCCGTGTCACGTAATCCAGGCTACAGCACCGAGCTGCAGGCCAGGTCCAAGCCCGGGACACAGGGTTGGAGAAAATGTTCTGTCATTTTTTTTCCTCTTGACTTTTTATTTTATGTTCACGTTATGCTGGAGTCCAGCGTGTTGTATACGTCTCAAGACCCGTTTAGGGAGGGAGTTGTTCCATCCGGGCTTTTGCCAAACAGGTCATACACGCCTGGGACGTAGACTGATGTGACCGCGCATCCCAAGCTATTACCCTTAAATACACAAAAATAATATTTGCAGTTGCAGTGGGAACTAAACTAATATAATAATGTAAAATTGAATGTTTCTTCCAAAACATGTGCATGCATCTAACAATACATACAAGTGATTTTAAAACGTTCTGCCGTGTGAGTTACATTACCAGTAAACTCTCCGTGTCACGTAATCCAGGCTACAGCACCGAGCTGCAGGCCAGGTCCAAGCCCGGGACACGGGGTTGGAGAACATGTTGTCATTCTTTTTTTCTCTTGACTTTTTATTTTATGTTCACGTTATGCTGGAGTCCAGCGTGTTGTATATGTCTCAAGACCCGTTTAGGGAGGGAGTTGTTCCATCCGGGCTTTTGCCAAACAGGTCATACACGCCTGGGACGTAGACGGGTGTGACCGCGCATCCCAAGCTATTACCCTTAAATACACAAAAATAATATTTGCAGTTGCAGTGGGAACTAAACTAATATAATAATGTAAAATTGAATGTTTCTTCCAAAACATGTGCATGCATCTAACAATACATACAAGTGATTTTAAAACGTTCTGCCGTGAGAGTGAGTTACATTACCAGTAAACTCTCCGTGTCACGTATCTGCTGGAGCTGCCTGCCTGAATAAACGGCTGGTTGATCCAAAACAAGTGACTGAATAAATAATACAAGAGTACGCAACTGCTACACGCAGGGAGGCTGGTGTGAGGCTGCCGTGTCGTTGGCGGCCTCCATCCTGCTTGGCACCTGCTACCTTGGTAGCCCCACTCCAGGCTACAGCACCGAGCTGCAGGGCGGTTCGAGCCTGTGACGCACACTCGAAGAAAAAGGGTTAACCCTACCCTAAACCAAATGCAAAATAAAGTTACAAAATTAATCTAATATGTACACTAAACTTAAAAAAAATGTAGAGGGCTAACCCTGTTGCTACTAGACCAGGGGTGGGCAAACTTTTTGACTTGCGGGCCACAATCGGTTCTAAAATTTGACAGAGGGGCCGGGCCAGGAGCATTTGGACATGCAATGTAATTTATTAAACCAGGAGATTGCGTCTGTTTTTTATACATTTCAATTGAAGGTGCGAAGTTAAAGAATCAATCAACATTTACTGGAAAAAGAAAAATGGAATCACTTTCAAAACATTATTACCCAACGAAATAATTAAGCTCAATAATTTCTAATTGTTTTAAACCCCGCAAAATAATGGACGGATTGTCTCAGCTCTCTATATAATGAGGCACAATTGTCCTCAGGTACAAGTGGAAAGAGAAAATATGGCCCTAAAGCTGAAAACTGAAGTTTGATTTTTAATAATTCTTCATATCATCTGAAAACAGACCGTTACTCATGTGGACGAACTGTTTTGGTGTTTGAAATTGGTTCACCAAAGGTCATAGGTTCACAAAAGCAGTGAAATATCTGAATACAAAGCTAGATACATGTAAATAAATGTGGAAAACTAAATTTTGTATTATCGTTTTTTGAGTAAAAATGATGTGGTCTGTCACACATTCACCAAAATGATAAAGATGGGACTGAGAAATTACTTCATATTCCAGATAAAGCTTCATGGGGTGTGTGCAAATAAAAAATGACCATTACTTTTTCTTTTTTTTAAATAAATATGTATTGCACATAAATAAATAAAAAAATCTACATTTTATACTTTCAGTATAACAAACTGTAAATGCTGGCTATTTCACTACAAATATCCTGTAAAAAAATCTTTAAAAAAAAAAAGTATCTGGTGGATGAACATACAGACACAGACTAGAAGCACAGCCTCAAATATCCTCGTACCTGGAGGAGATCACCAGAGCAGTCATTAAGGCAGGGAGAACGCCCTTCATGAAATGCCACGGGTTACGTCTCACGAGCCGAGTGATCCACTGCTAAGAGTTGTATTTCTCTTTGTTTTGGAAGGCTCACACCACCACGATCAGCCAAGTCCAGAGATGGCAGAATGTCTCTGAAGGGGCCCCAGATGTTTCCAAAGGCTGCCTGCTTCCCTCTCACATTATACAAGATCTTTTCAGGTGTCTGCCAGATACTTTGAAAACAAATATTGTAAAGCAACTAACACCAAAGGGATTTCACGTGTGTGATTGCTCTCGTGTGCCTTGTGCGTGACGAGAAAGCGTGCACTGTGTCTCAAAGCCCGACCATGTCGTCCATCGCTCTGCGATACCGTGTGGAGGAAAACGACGTGGACCCGCGAATCGCCCACTTCTTGCTGCCCATCGCGGCCACCGTCAACAAGGACGGGTCGGCCCTTTACGAGGTGGTCGCCGTCGTGTTCCTCGCCCAGCTCAGCGGCATCGAACTGAGCTTGAGCAGGATCATTGAAATCAGGTGTGTCGCGGTTAAATCTCTCTTCGGTCCTAGAGTGAAAACGGTGTCAAAAAACCATCCGTAGTTGCATTGGTCAGGAAGACATAATACGGCATGTTTAAGACATGAGAAGAACCGTTTTGCATGACTGTGTCTTCATAAACCGACTCGAGTCGCTCAGTGAGCAGCCGGTGTGTTTCATCTGCAGCGTGTTAGCGGACATCTCCAGCATCAGCGCAGCAGGGACCCCGGCGACGGGAGCCGTGACAACCCTCTTTGTTTTGGAGGCGGTGGGATTACCCACAAAGAACGCCTCCATCTTGTTCGCCGTGAAATGGATCCTGTAAGTTCCACTGCTTTCATCGAATCGTCATCAACAGCGTCACGCAGATGTATTCTCTGCTTTCATAGCACACGACGGTTTCCCTCTTTCAGAGACCGCCTCAAGACGGTCGTTAATGTAGGGTCGGACTGCGTATGCGTGGAAATTGTCGACGTCCTGTCCCAAAGGGAACTGGAGGAAGAAGAGCAGGTGACCTTCTCACCACGTATATGGGATATAGGGATCATTAGTATTAGTATTAAGTTTTGTGTTTTATAATTATTAACTCTTACCCCTTTTCCCCTTTAGTATTAGTATTTATTTTTCAAGTATTTAGTTTTGTGTTTTATTATTATTATCTCTTTCCCCTTTAGTAGGCATCTCCAGCCTCTGCGCAGCAGGGATCCGGGCGACGGGAGCCGTGACCACCCTCTTTGTTTTGGAGGCGGTGGGATTACCCACGGAGAGCGCCTCCATCTTGTTCACCGTGAAATGGATCCTGTAAGTTCCACTGCTTTCATCGAATCGTCATCAACAAAGAGAAATACAACTCTTAGCAGTGGATCACTCGGCTCGTGCGTCGATGAAGAACGCAGCTAGGTGCGAGAACTAATGTGAATTGCAGGACCCATTGATCATTGACACTTCGAACGCACCTTGCGGCCCCGGGTTCCTCCCGGGGCTACGTCTGTCTGAGGGTCGTTTCGTTGACCGCGTCTTGTCGCCAGGGCGGGGATCGGCTCTCGTAAAAGGCGTCAGGGTTCTGCGGCGATGTCGGCAAAGTTAACCCTAACCCTAATTATGTTGTGTTTTTTTTCCTTTTCACACAGGGACCGCATTGGGCTTCTCCATGAAGATGTTCCACCCATATTCAGAAGAGTCACTACTACCTCCGCCTACCCGGAGAGCTGCTGATGGGGAGCCTCAAGAGTGTCTCTCTTCCTCTTATGATGACGAGTGTCATATTAGGTAAACCCGAGGTTCACTTCTCCCTCCCGTATCTAGTATCCATCTTCTACATAGGGAATACAGAAGGAGGGTACCATTTCAACCCTGCTTTCTGGCAATGCTTTTCATTTAAATCACAGGCACCCTTGTATACGCGCATATCATTATTTTATTATCTTTTATTTTATTTTTGGGTTGGGTACCCGGAGGGGCGCGACGGAGGACGGCCCCGGTTGCGGGTGGAGCGCCCGGCGGTATTTGTCCCGTCTGACAAAAACATATGCTTGTCTCACAGAACTGCGGCCTCCGGAAACAAAAATCAAAAAAGAGAAATACAACTCTGAGGTGGCTCGTGGGCTCCGGCCGCGTACTTTACAGCGACCAATGAAGTCGTGACCTAATTTTTAAAATGACTATTTAAACTATCGTTTCATGAAGTCACGAACCATGTCGACCAGCGGCAGCACGCGTGCCGCTTCTGACGCTCACCTCTAACACGTGCTTGCAGGGTTGATGCTGGTACTGGTGGTCAAGCCTGGGGCGGCTTACACCGAGGACGAAAACTATCAGCAGGCGGAGGTAGAGTTCGCCTTCATCGACTACTTGATGGATCTCGTGAGGTGAGAAGGAAGTGCCATGACATCGGAGTTCAAGCTGCATTCAGTGTGCGATTTGTCAACATTTGTAAACTGCCTAATCTGTTTCACTCTTTACTCTTAAAAGGAACGTGCTCCCAAGTGCTACCAACACGCTGGGCCTGGTCGTGTTCGCCCTTTGGGTTGGACTGGCCCTGAAGAGCATGGGGCAAAGTGGCCAGGTCATCGTGGAACACATGAAGACCATCAACGCGCTGTGCAAAGAAGTCCTCAAATTGATCATGTGGTGAAGTAAAAAAGCTTATTCCATACCACGCTGCAATATTCCACCTATTTACAGAACTTGAGTAAAGATCCCGCAGCGTAGTGTTTATGCTCCTCTTTGACTTTTAAAAACAGGATCTTTTCTTCTGGTAGGGTTTTCTATTAGAACAGAAAGTATATTTCCCCCTGCTACTCTTAGTTAAATAAAAATCAAATACAAATAACCAGTTAGTGTTTCAGATAATTGTTGCATTTCGTACAATATTTATTCCCAATCATATTTGTTTTCCCCCCTTTTCCTTTTCTTTTGGAGTAATATTGCATTATCAGACTACTGTCCCAAGTTATTGAGGTTCCCTCTGCTTTTCTTTTTGTGTGTTTTCTCCAGGTTCTGGCCATTTGGATTGAGCTCTATAATTGCCAGTAATATATTTGCGGTTTACGACCTGGAAACCATCGATAAACTGGGAGAGTTTGTGTTGGTGGTTATTGTCGGGTACGCTCTCCTTTCCTCACGTGCACCAACATACGAACAACGTGCTTGTTCTTTTGGTTTGTCAAGCACACGCACGCCATTGTTTTCACTATCAGACTAAAACACACCAAATGGGCCTGAAGCCTTCTGCTAATTTCCTGTCATCATTGTGTCTTGAACTGTGTTTCAGACTCCTCATCCGGGTTAACTTTGCCGACATCGCCGCAGACCCCTGACGCCTTTTACGAGAGCCGATCCCCGCCCTGGCGACACGACGCGGTTGGGGCGCACTGAGGACAGTCCGCCCCGGTCGACAGTCGCGCAGGGGGCCCCGTCCCTCCGCACGCGGGGAGAGAGGGCGCAGCAAGTACTATGTCCACGGCCCCGGGAAGCGGCGAGGTCCGGGCAATGGGCGCTGTAAAGCACGCGGCCGGAGCCCACGAGCCACCTAAGAGTTGTATTTCTCTTTTTTGATTTTTGTTTCCGGAGGCCGCAGTTCTGTGAGACAAGCATATGTTTTTGTCAGACGGGACAAATACCGCCGGGCGCTCCACGGAGGGAGTCATTGAACCCCCCGCCACCCTCCCGCAGAGGAGATGGTGTCGGGTTGGGTACCCGGAGGGGCGCGACGGAGGACGGCCCCGGGGTTGGGGTTTTTCTTTGGTTAGCTGATCGAGGGGGGTTGGTGGTTCTATCCCCGCCCTAGTCGATGTGTCCTCGAGCAAGACATTCAACCATGAATTGCATCGATACGGTGGATGAATGTAACATGTAAAGTGTCTTTGAGTACCGTAAAAAGCGCTATATATATATATATATATTAAATGGATTATTATTAATCTGTGCCCTAAAACTAAAATACTCACATAAATGTTGTTTCGGGTAAAGATGATGGAACACAATCACAGAACACAATCTTCTTAAAAATACTAGAATGAAAGATTTTACAACTCAAGAAGTCGTTAAAGTTACACAGAAACATTCGTTTTTATCGAGGTAAACCGAGAAATATGGTATTCAATAAATCAATAAACCAGGGATGTGCGCTTGGGCTTCTCTGATTGGCCAACCCAACAATAACAGAAGCACTCTGGTAAAAAAGTCTGAAAATGTGGACACTTCTCAATAGCTGGGCATTTCTCTTGGACTCCGCCTTAAAATCCTGTCTCGTGCATCGGGAGGGACACCATCAGAATTTATATTCACGCAATGTGTTATGCATACCTGCAAACTTGTCACCTTTCGGTGAAATTCACCGTTTTGAACTCAAAATAGGTCATCCACGTGAATCGTGGAGATCCGAAGAGTTTTTGTTTTGGGGGTGTCACCTGGCCCGCTGCCGTTGAGATTGCAGTGAGACGCGGAGAAAAGTGTGGAGTGGTGCTCTTCGCAATAAAACATCTTTGATGGGACGTGACGCGTCTCGGCCAATCAGCGTTCAGATGTCCACAGCGTTTGGGGGTTCAGGTTAGCTTGAATGTTAGCCCGCTACATCTACTCCTGTCACGCTGCACGGTGTAGCGATGCTAACAAAGTACCCGTACGTTAAACACTGATTTAGCATATTTTTAGTATCGATACTTCATTAAGAGAGCGATCAGAGCGCACGCGCTGCTCCGTGTCGAGCTGTCTGCGCACACTGCGCTGCGCAGCTCACAGCGAGAGAAGTGGCGCAGCTTTAGAGACTTCGGCTTAAAAAATTAAAAGATGCCAGAAGTGAAATGTTTCAGTCTGTAAAGTTGTGTAACTCTCCAGCTGCTCATCCTGATGAACTGTGGATCATCTGGTCAGAGACTAACGGCCTCATAGTGTATAATCAATGCTATGATGGAACCATGTAGTTTCATTCATATCTGGCTGTATGAATACTCATATTACTGTCATTTGTTAAGTGTTGAAAAAGTTGGTAAAAAGTGAACCATACAGATGTTTTATTTATTACTATTATAGATAAATATACCAGTCTCGTAATTATGGTACCATATTGTTTGTATGGTGTATTGAATTCTGGTATCGGGTATCATGATATTTATGGCAGGTATGTAATATGTATAGAAGTTATAATATGAGTATCGTGACAAACAGGTAGAGACAGAACAGATTCAGGGAGAAGTCCATGAGGACTGTTCAGGCAAAAAAAAAGGAAGTTGGTTCATGAATGACTTTAACCATATTATATATAATGACAATGTATATTTGTTATTACTATCATTACAGGGCTGAGTCAGAGCGGAGAACCTTTTGTTCTTAAACTGTTTATTATCATTATTTAGATTTGTGGTCAGAACAATAAAATGACTAGTTGTGGTTCTAAAAGCTTTGAGGCTTCAAACAACGTGGATGTGGTGTGGTGAAAAAAAAAAAAAAAAGTCACCTGCACCCCCCCCCCCCGTTGTCACCTTTTTCACCCCTCATGAGTTTGCAGGTATGGTTATGAATCAAATGATATAATAAAGCAGAATGTAAAAAAAACAAGTACAAGTTATGCCAAATGTTACTTTAAAGTACAAAAGTGTGAGCATCAACATATACTTAAAGTACCAAAAGTATACTCAATAAGCAGAATGGCCATTTCCTATAACCGATATCATTGGATTATTATTATTATTAACATGTGTTGTTAATCTGATTCAAACTACTTGATATACTTAATAATTAGACTATTATATATATATATATATATATCATATTGTATCAGTTGATTTGTATTTTGTATTAGGAATCTGAATCTGCTAAATTAGCTCATAATAATTGTGTAAAACCTGTGTAGTGACGTTAGAAGAACAACAATTCCCCTCTGAGATGTATGAGCATATACTGTATAGAAGTATAAAGTTACAGAAAATGTAAGTACAAGAACGTAGCAATGTGCAATTTAAATAATTTTACTCTGGGATCCTGACCTCTGACCCCGGAGGTCCGAAATAGAAGAGAACGGAGGTTACAGATGAAATTAAATACGTTGTAAACTAAACTGTCCTTTATGTTGTACTCTAAGTATTTTATTGGTGAGGTCACAGGATTACAATGAACACACACACACACACACATGTAGAAACAACATTAAACATGATGCATAAGCCAGTATGTTCACTACCAGAGACAGACAATGAGCACATACACAGACATCGCCTCCCCCCCTCACACACACACACACACAATACATAAGCATGCAGACGGGGGGGAGCAGGCGTCCTTTTATCGGAGAGAGGGAGAATGGGGAAGTGTGAAGGACGTGACGAGGGAGATAAGTGTCCTCCAGGGCCCTGAGGTTACCCTAATGGTGTCATACATCACCACTCACAAAGCCATGCAAGAGCAAAGTTGTCAATGCATGAATGCTGCACTATTACTATCGGCCATTTTAATCATGGCACCTGTCACTGCGCTAATCAACACCATAACTTCAACACTGGAAATCACTCAAAAGAAGAAGAAAAAAAAAATCCTCATGCCGCATGTGTGTGTGTACCGGGAACTGTACACAACACTGGGCGATGTGGGTGGGGGGGGTAAGTTATGCAGAGAGAGGGATGCTGGCTGTGCGGCGGGCCGCCGTGCTGAGGGGTTGTGACTTTGTGGTGCATCGTTGCCCTTGCTTAATGGACGCTTGGCTTTTCCTAAGCAGTTGTTGTGACAATGCTAAATGCCGCTTTTATGATAGTGCTAAAAAGGGTTTTGTCTACTGTCAACACCCCCCCCCACACACACACACACATTGCCTGTCCAGCGTGGCCTCCTGGACACAAAAACAGGTTTCAAAATACAGATGAGCTCGTTCAAGAAATTTCCAGGTGCTCTAAAATATTGTAATTTGTTCCTTTCTGTAAAAAAAAAAAAAAGGTTCAAAAAGGGTTTTTAAATCAATTTAATTCAGTTTATTTGATGGATCCCAATATCACAAATTACGAATTTGCCTTTGGCTTTACAATCTGTACACATATGACATCCATGACCTTTGACCTTTCACATCGGATCAGGAAAAACTCACAAGAAATGGAAGGAAAAAAACTAGTGCTGTGAAAAATAACGCGTTAACTCAGTTAATTCAATTACAGGTTTAACTAGTTTTCTTTTTTTTTAACGCATGCGCAAAATGAGCTTCCAATCCGTCTGTTGTTGGTCGTCGGGACGAAAAAAAAGTCACTTGCAAAATGAGCTTCCAATACACCACTTCAATCTGAACTCTGTCCGCTCTCATGCAGACGGTCTGTTCATCGGTAATGATCCTTCCGCAGGTTCACCTACGGAAACCTTGTTACGACTTTTACTTCCTGTAGATCAGGGTCTCAACACGTCGATCGCGACCTGCCAGTCGATCGCGGCGTAGTGTCGGTAGATCGCATGACATTAAAAGATTGGCCCGCCCCTGACATGTTCTCTATAGCACGTCTTTGTTCTTTTATTAAACTAAACGTCTGTTGTTGATCGTATCTCCACAGCAGCATGTCATCTCTGTCTCTACGCGTTGCGTTAACACTTATCGATCTCCGTCTGGCGCGCCACAGAGCTCCGTGCGCGCGCATCGGGACCGAGCAAAAAAAAAGTCACTTGTCAATCTGTCCACCTTTAGATTGTATCATGGTGGAGTTAATAGTTGACAAACAAGAGAAAAATGTTCTGTTTAACCCTCCTGTTACCTTTACATTTACGAACATATTTTACCCTCGCAATTAAAACCTCCAGAAAATTATTAGAATTAATATTGCTTCCCAAGTTTAAGTGTGAGGTACTTTATGTTTGTTTGTTTGTTGACTACCTAAATAGCCCTTTAAATAAATAAAAAAGTTGATATTTCTTATATGTTTGACACAGTGAAAAACAGCCTGGGGTCAAATTGACCCCAAAGAACACCGACATTAAACATTGAATGGGGTCAAATTGACCCGAAAGGTAACAGGAGGGTGAAACATTCTGTTTAGGATGAAGATGTATTAATGTTCCATATGGAAGAAAACTGCTAAATAACTGCTGAGTTGCAGCACCATTGTATAGAAGAATGTATAAATGTATATATCCGTCTTTTGTCATAAATCTCTATGTTCTCACAAAATATACCGAGAATATCGGTAATATGTGATTAATCATGATTAATCCACAAAAACCTGTGATTAACCCGATTAAAATTTTTAATCGTTTCACAGCCCTAAAAAAAACGCTTTCATAGGGAAAGAAAGATAAGAACCCTTCAGGAGAGCAACGGAGGAGGATCCCAGAAGAATAGATGTCATGTGACCAGAATGAAGCTTTACAGGGTTACATGAACACATTTAATGACAGTGTATGAATAGGTCATAGTAGGTGTGGACCACGATCCGGGGGAGGCCCGCCAAAAGCCTGTATTTGGATGTTTTTCAGACAGTTTGATTCATATTTTAAAGACGAAGGTAAGAAATGTCATTTTGTAAAAATGAAAGCGAATCGTCTGCATCCCTTTAACATTTTAATAAAATAAACGTAATAAAATGACTCATCTCGAATATCCGACTTCACACCTCCAAGGTTCACACAACGGAATTGTGTCCTGTGTCGGTGGGATTTTCGCGAACATTCGGAGAAAATGTCACTTAAAATATGGATAAAAAATGATCTTATCACATTTTCACTGATCTAATCTCTTTAAATGTCTTACCTTTCGAGCTAAATATTGTACTCATTTTTAGAGTACGCTTTGCCTCTACTAGTGCCAGTAAAAGGACGCTAGCGCCGCTAAATTAGCCGTAGTGCTGTTCTTCACAATAACACATGGCGCTTCAACAACTCCAAACTAAAATCTGATTTTTAATAGATATTTTGTGAATATAAAAAAGAACCGTCCGCATCCACATTTTAATAAAATAAACATAATAAAACAACTCATCTCGAATATCCGACTTCACTCCGCGGTTCACTCATAGCTCCCGAGGACACGGGAACAGTTTATTTAGACCTTTATAAGGTGTCCCTATTTCCTCTCCTCCTTAATCCGTCTTTTATTTCCCACCTTCTTCAAAGTCGTCCGCGTCCTCCGCCCCGGCCTCTCCGTCACGTTGCTCCATCTCCTGCTGGCGTAAAGGGCAACGCAGCCTCGCGATCCAGAGGAATGCTAACAGTTTGCAACCCGAGCCGGTGTCTCCGCGGTGCTACCCAAACAGGGCAGTCCAACCATCCTGAAAACCAACACCGTGAATGTTTCCACCACTCATATTGAGATATCAGTATCTTTATAGATAGAAATCAACCGTATTTTACCAGCCCCGTCTCCAGCTGCCGCCCATATATCTTGCTTCGCCGCGTCTCGTGACTCCGTGTTTCGGTCTAAAAGGAGACGCTCGGAGACGGCTGACATGACGGACACTGGAGAGAACATCAATCATCAAGCGCGACGCTTTCCCTTTTTGACAAGATCTCAACAGCTCGGAAACTTAATGCAAATCATTATAACGTCTATTTTAGTCGAATATATTGATCTATTATAAGCAATGAGAAGGTGGTGGTTACAACATATGCTTGGCAATGTTTCATAAATTAAAAAAACGCAGCAACAACAAAAACTCAAATTTACAAATTATTCCTTGACATGAGAAATGTAGTTCAGCAATATTTAGGAAAATGGTTGCCAAGCAACACACAGACGCAGTGGAAAGCACGCTAAGGTTATGTTATTGACATTTCTCTGGATATCGGCATTAATCGTGCGATTGTTGATGTAATATTACTGAATTTTCTTGCACTCTTTATAGAAAAGGCCCGTTATCCGACCATAGGCTTTCTTGGCTTTGCTCCAGTATTTTGATTTCTTGAATGTTGGTGATGGGCTCATTCTGGGTTGCTTAAATATGTATATTTTTTTTTTAATGAAGATCAATTAGAGGGGGCGGGGCTTATCTCTGTGGCTTATCTCCATGGAAACAGTTATCATTTCCTTCACCCACCACGGAAGAACTAACCACTAGTTCTGCTTTATACTTGTTGAGGACGTCCCACAAAACATCGGAACATCTAAAGCCCTCGTGTTCATAACATCAATATCATATATTTATATATATATATACATATAATAATTATATATGTATGTATATAATATGTTTATATATATATATACTGTATATATATGTTGTGATTTTCACCGACTACGTCTGAATGACTGTCTCTTCCAGTATTTTTAGCGTCGGGCGAATTTTTTCTCAAAATTTGAAATATTTCAACTTGAGGTGAATGAGGCACATTTTTCGCCTCACGCAATTTGCATCATTCGCAACCACTCGCTTCTGTGCATTGACTTTTCACGGGATCCACTGATCTCGGCGTGAACGCAGCGTTACGTGTTGCCCTTAGAACGGCCGCGAGACGCCGCGTCTGAAGAGGATCCGTGGAGCGGCGGTTCGAGTGGCGCTCGGTGTCATTATGAAACCTGTTTTTAACTAATGAGATACATTATCGTTAATCACCTACTCATTAGCGGCGACATGTTGAACAGAGACTCGGTGATGGCAGACACGCCGCGGCACACACATAACATCCACTAATCTCTAGCTCCGAGGCATTTAGCTGATTTCCGTTTCCTGAGCAGACACACAGTTAGAAAACTTAAACACTGCGTGTAGATTTCTCACTCTGTGCACACATTATATTATCCTGCACCTCCGAGGCACCTCAGGTGGTCTCTCTCCCCCACTCCCCCCCACATCCCCACCCGGGCGAGAGGTATCCACACCTCGGGATAAGGATTCAGAGATCCCGGTTAATGACGCCCAAAGCCTCCCTTCCTCCCCACGCCATTAGAAGCTCATTTTAAAAAGAAGAATGATGGGCCAGCCTCGCAGGGTTATCCGGCCTATCTTTTAATCATAAATGAGACCCCGCCCCCTTCTTCCTCCCCCTCTTTACCTCCCTCTCTCTATCTATACCTCCACTTGGAGAAAGTGCTGTCTCAGCTTTCCCTCCTCTTCCTGTTCTATCTCTTTATGCTTTTCCAGCCCATCGCTGATCGGGGGGCATCAGTTCCACCGGGGTGACTCCTCCTCCTCCTCCTCCTGCTTCTTCTTGTTCTTGTTCTTCTTTTCCTCCTTCTTCTTATTTTCCTCCTCCTCCTTCTTCTTGTTCTTCTACTTTTCCTCCTCCTTTTTCTTCTTGTTCTTCTTCTTTTCCTCCTTCTTCTTCTTCTTCTTCTTCTTCTTCTTCGAATGGCTTCTCAAAAGTTGTGAGTATTGGAGGATCTAATCAATTCAGTTTATTTGAAGTATTCCAATATCATCAAATTGCGAATGTGCCTCAGAGGGCTTTACAGTCTGAACTCATACGACATCCCTGACCTTTGACCTTTCACATCTGATCAGGAAAAACTCCCCAAAGAAATATAGAAAAAACACTTTCACGGGGGAAAATAGTGAAGAAACATCCAGGAGAGCAAGAGAGGAGGATCCCTCTCCAGGATGGACAGAATAGATGTCATGTGACCAGAAGGAATCATTACAGAGTTACATGAACAGATTCAATGAATATGACCGAGTGTGTGAATAGCTCGTAGTCGGCATGGACCACGATCCAGAAAGCCGATGCGTCCTTGAGCAAGGCACTTAAACCCTGAGCTGCTCCCTGCAGCTGCGTCCACGGCGTGTGAATGCAACACGATTGTGAGTCGTCTTGGATAAACGCATCAGCTAAATTAAATGTAAATGTGCTTGCAAAGTTTTGGAAGAGTTATTTTAAAAAAAAGGGGGGGGGGAATTGATGCTCACCTGCAGGGCTGCGCGATTATTTCCATCACCACACACACACACACACACCTCAGTGCCCCCCTTGCCTTCAGTCATTGTCTACCGATGCAGTCCTGCGGGGGGGGGGGGGGGGGGGTAAACGTCAAACTTCTCCAAATTGGATGAAACATGATGGGAAATATTATGAGGCAGCCTGCTGGTGCGATGGCCGGGGGGGGGGGCTCGTGGTTAATTGAGTTGTTGCCCGCGCTGCATACTAAACAGGACAGAGGAGTCGGGGTGGCACACACACACACACACAGGCTTTTTTTTACCCTTTTTTTCCTCCTTTTTCTTTGAAGACATTCCATTGTTATTGGCTTTAATGTGCCGTTGAGGGCCAGATGGAAGAGGGGATGGAGGATGGAAAGAGAGCTTGTTTTTTCTCGTCCAGCATATCAATTTGACAAAGTTTTCAGACGAGAAAAAAAAAGAAGTACACATCTTCAACATCGGCGTGTTAGTTTTCGTATTTGATACATTACAGCAGGGGTCCCCAAACTTTTTCCTGTGAGGGCCACATAACTTGTCCCTTCTCCGGTGGGGGCCGGGGTCAGTTGTGACGATCGCAGGGTGCCGAAATGTAAACATTTATTGTTTTCCAGAAAGACACACATAACTAAATATTAATAACCCTTTCTGGGATCTTCCCAGAAAAAAAAGTCAGAAAATAAATAACACTATTTATGAAATAAATAATAACCAAATACCCCTCTCTGTGTTGACAGAAAAAAGTCTAGGATCTGCGTGGCCAGACTGAAAAAATAAATAAATCATAATGCGTCTGGTATTGTTCAGGGGGCCGGGCCAAATGTGGAGTATCTGGCCCGCGGGCCTGAGTTTGGGGTCCACTGCATTACAGTCACGCAAAGTCTTCAGAGGCGTCCCTCCCTGTGCCGGTGAAACTTCCTCTGAATGATGTCACCTCTTTAAGCCTGACACGCGGAAATCTTTTATCCACAATATTAGTCGGGAAAAGAAAGACAGAACTCAAATTTTAAAGAGGAAAAAAGGAAAAAGTGAAGTACTTTTGATCATCGTTGCGACAAGGCTGAGAGGTAACATTTAGTCATTAATGTCAAAGCGGATATATATCCCGGGATTTATATTTTAGCATTAAGAGGAAGCCTATTAGTAACGTGGCTCATCCTTATTCGGGGGTCACTGCCAATGAGTAATAATCTTATGCAAATATATTCTGCTGGGGATATTTTCTGATGATTACTATATGCAGATTCGGCCCAGTCTCTTCTAATGCGCCGGAAAATGAGCAAAAACAGAGAAATCCGCACATTGTTCATGATTAGAGGAAAAGACAGAGGAAGCTGAACTGCATATCGAGTTGTGCGTCATTAAGAAAACATAGTTTCAGTTATACTACTGGCCATAACTTCCTTCAGAAAGGCTCACTACATATCTGCTCAGTGGTGGGTGGGTGTATGTACATATATATTTATATATGGGTAGGTGAATGTATATAAATATATTTATTTATATATATAAATATATATCTATTAGGGGTGGGCACGTTAACGCGCTAATCTTGCATTAACGCATCAATTAATTAACGCCGACAATTATTTTATCGCGCGTTAACGCAGGTTTTATTATTTATTTTATTATTGTAAAAGTGTGTTGCTCACAGGCTTTTATTTTGTAAACGTCTGCTACTGATCGCTGCGGAACCGGAAAAGAAAGTCATTCGCGGTTTAACAAACATGGAGAATCAAAACAAATGACGGCAGGTATGAGACGCCCTCAAGACACACGTCACACGGAGAATACACGAGTTGTCTGAAAGGAGAGGACTGCAAAAGCGACAGCTTCACAATGTGCTGTTGCTCTCATGGGGACGACTGGACATCGGGTGACCAGACGTCCTCTTTTCCCCGGACATGTCCTGCTTCTGAGACCTACAAAATGCGCCTGGCAGGGATTCCAAAAACGTCGGGATTTTGCTTCGTCGGATATTTGTGTTTCTCTGGGTTTTTCATAAACTAGTATTTACTCCTGACAAGTTTTGGAAATGGTATCTCCCTTACGGTCCACCTTCTTGCGTGAGCTGACAGAATAGAGAACAGTCATTGGTCGACCGATCTCAGGGTTGCCAGATACACGATAATTATCCTCCAAATTCAACCATTTTTAGCCTTTGCTTTTAGGCATGTATATCACAAAACAGGCAGAACAAGAGAGATGTTTAATCGCTCAGCACCCCCCCCCCCCATAACTGCGTTTGACAATGTCCTGACAGATTTTATGGCACTTTAGTTCATATGGCAGAACATTTAAAATAAGTGTCAAGTTCTAGGAATTGACAAACTGCACTGAAAGTGTTTTCTGGTGTCTCACTCTAACAGGGACAACACATGTTATGGCACTTTCATTCATATGGCAGAACATTTCAAATAGAAGTGCGCTATACACTACTTTTGAATTAATTATGGATTTTGCGAATACAAATGCGATTAATCGTGATTAATCGCGATTAATCAGGGAAATCATGCGATTAATCGCGATTAAAAATTGTAATCGTTGCCCAGCCCTAATATTTATATATGGGCGGGTGTATGTCTATATATATACATTTATTTATTTAATGGTATTCATATATTTTTATATATATGGTGTTTGTATATATATATATATATTTGTATATATATATAGATTGATACACCCATCCATATATAAATAAATACAAACATGTATATACATATATATATATGTGTGTATAAATATATACATTCACCCACCCAATATAAAAACATATACAGGTATATACATACTGTATATATATGTGCACACTTTAATACATCTAAATCGGAAACTTCCAGATCATGTTGTTTAAAAAACTTGATTAAAATGTAAAGAATGCAAACATTAATACATGCAATCTTTAAATCTATTTTATGCTTAATAGTTAACCGTCATTCTTTGTTATTCTATGAATACAACCACAGGAACTGCAGGTTCATCCATATATATATATATATATATATAGTATTTGTGTCTCTGCTATGGAAGCATCCATCCTCACGGAGCTGTTCACAGACTCCTTGCAGGCCGAGGGGAACTGAGAGTTTCCAGGCGGCTACTTCATCAACATTTCTCGGTGGGTCAGTGTCCTTCGCTGCAGAGCACATCAATTCAGAGGGGACATCGATCACGGCCGCCTCTCGTCACATTGACCAGCTCATTAGCCGGACTTAATATACGCCCAGGGAGCTCCTGGCGCGTCAGTCTCGCGCTCTGCAGGAAGTTGGCATGGCGATGAACACATTAAAGATACAACTCACTCTTTCTGGTGCAATGACGAGGCGGAGACAAAGTACAAATGCAAGTGAAAGCTAAAGGAGATTGTTAACTGGTTCTAAATGCACCTGTTTGGAATAGTAATTCTCTAATTATTCGGAAAAGAGAGGTACATCCTGTTTAAAACGCTGACAATTAAAACCATGTTACATGCTAATGCTGTCACGCTAATGCTTGGCCAGTGTCGTTGATATTGTACATTCAGCAACTCTTAATTTACATGTAATAATACCTTAATTTACATGTAATAATATCTTGATTTACATGTAATAATATGTGAATAGAATAGAATGTCTCCATCCTTGTCTAATTTAATTGTAATTACGATTGTTTTATAACTAATGGACAAAAATATCTTTATTATCATGGCATCTAGGTTTGGCAAAAGAAGATTGTTAAAGATTAACAACCGATGCATAGAAGAAGAATTTCATCCCGATAGCGGACCAGCGTTTTATCGTTTCTATCCCATCAGAAATCTGTGTGTGTGTGTGTGTGTGTGTGTCCATAGACGTCTTAGCTAAAACAATGTGGTCTCCCACTCATGTAAACATCCACTCCAGAGCAAACCAGAGTGCCCCAGCTGACCGCCCGCCCCGTCAGCTCCGGCCCACTCGCAGACGAGGACCACATTGTGTCCCATTGTCCGACTCAACGGTGGCTTCAGAGAAAGAGAAAAGGGGGAAACTTGTGTAAACAAGCTGCAGCTTTAGCATCTCAATGCCACTGCATGGGTGTCTGGTGCTAAGCCGGGTGCTTTGTGCCTGGTTGGCATCACGCATTTCTGCCTGGGAAAACTTTGGACGCCGCTTTGGCCTCTCGACTTCTTCCGAGGATTCAGTTTATTACCGAAAAGAAGGTAGAGGGCCAAATGGTGGACGACACCAGGGGCGTTTGTAGGATTTAAAGAAAGAGGGGACTAAGCCCCGAGGGGAGATGCAGCCTTTGGTATGTTTGGGCCCCCGGATGTCCATTGTTTCCAAATGTTCATTTTGTATTCTGATTGGTTCAATCAGAATATGATGTTCTCTGTAGTTTTGCTGCATTCAGTCTATGATAACACAAGAGACTGAGGCCACATTTACACATGATATGTTATGCTCATTTGGACTCTATCACTGAGATAAAGATGAACTAGTTCAGTGTCAAATATACCATTCAATGGAAAAGATATATATAATAATATATATTCATGCAAAGAATAGAGAAATGTTGATAGTTTATTTCTTGTACTTTGAATTCGCTCGTTCACTCTCGCTCAATGGAGACAGATCGCTAGCTATTTTGTTATTCCCTTTTATTTGCCTCAAGTAAACCTATCTGGAACCGAAAATGGTTCTTCAGAGTGATGCCTTAGAAGAACCATTTCTGGTTCCACAAAGAACCTTTCAAACCAGGGTTCTTTAAAGATTATTTCCTTAAATAGTTCTTTAAATAACCTATAAAGGTGTCTCAAAGAACCTTTCAAACCAGAGTTCTTTAAAGAACCAATTTCCTCAAATAGTCCTTTAAATAACCTAGAAATATATCTCAAAGAAGCTTTAAAAATTTTTTCTTCAAGGCACCATTTCCAAAACGGTTCTTCAGCAGGTGATGGTTCTTCGTCGAACCACAAAGCCTTTTAAAGAAACATTTAAGAACCATTATTTTTCTGTGTGTAGGTAACAATCGTTAACAACTACCGATTGCCACATTCTGTAACTACCTGGACTCTCAGGTTCCCTCCGTGCATCATTAACTTTGAGCTCAACTCTGAAGCCGCCCTAAAATATCCCTCACAAACGCCCCTGTTCGTCACACATTATCTCATGTAAAATTTCTTCTCGAGAGTTCTTCCCGAAAGAGAAATGAACCCACCGCAAAGCGTATTGAACTTTGAGTTGTTTACCTGGCTGGAGACGAGGGGAGGATATTCCGGGTATTCCAAGGGGGGCATTTTACCATCTCTATAGTGCCCCATTTGCTTCCTTTCTTCCCTCTAATTTATATCCGTTGGGTTGACGTCACGTTGTGTTTTTCTATTGAGCGGCACGGGTAACACATTCACCGGAGCTTGATAAGGTCATCCCACTTTAGTGCCGTCAGCTATTCTTTGGGTTTTGAGAAATTAGCGGAGACTCGTGTATACACACTTTCGACCGCTGTGTGAATGACTCTGACAAGGTTCTGTTAATATGTTGACTATTTCCCATAAGCCTTTATTTTGTAAGTGCCTTTAAATATTTGTAGGTCCTTTATTTTGAAGTTCTTCCGGCGAGACCGGAAGTAGACGTAAATCTCGTAACATGACTGCAAAAATACGTTAGCTAGGTGTACTGAAAGAGAAAGGTGTTAATGAGTATTTTTCGAACTCTATGAACGGCTAAGCACCTAACTAGAACTTGAACAAGGTACTTTGTGTTTTATTTGTGCTTTGACTACATGTTTAGTGACTTCATTCGTTAATTAACTTGTAAAATGTATGGTTATAAGATGCTAATGCTAGATTTTAGTATATATGTATATAAGAAGGAAAAAACGTTGTGATTAATGTCCACATGTATACAGTATATGAATTTTATCTAACACATTCACCGGAGCTTGATAAGGTCATTCCACTTTAGTGCCGTCAGCTATTCTTTGGGTTAGAGGGGTTATCGGAGACACATGTACACACACTTTCGACCGCTGTGCGTCCTCTGTATTTACTTTTTCAGTTGACAGTCACATTTTTAAGAGGGACAGGGCTCTTCTGTCTGTAATGATTACTGGCTAAAGACATTCCTTTTATTAGTGTCTCGTTTTGTAATGCTGCCAAATAACACTTTATTGCCCTTTAATTAAATATTAATGGCCGTGTCATTACATCTTCATTCATAATTAAAGAGCTACCAGAGACTGATATTGCATATTAATGTAATTAAACATCAATACAGTGTGTCAAGAGGCTTGTGGTGATGGCGGCAATTAATTTGAACAATAGATGTTATGTTTTTTTGTTTCCGACATACATTTTTCTACCTTTTCAAGTATTATTTTGATGGGATCCTGGTAACACTGCTTTGTTCACACATTCCTAGTTTCCATGCAACAAAGGAAACATTCAGAGCCTCACATTGTAACGCTTTTATTACATCTTTAAGGAGATAACAGCATTATTCTCCACCTCTCACCCTCCACCCACCTCCGGCTGATCGATGCCCCATTAGGAACACAAGGGGGGAATGCTAAGTAAAAAAAAAACCAGATACATTAACCCCCCCCCCCCCCCCCCCCGCTGCAGATGTGGATTACAGGACCCGCCCCCTTTGTCAGCGCGACTTCATGACTCACTAAGATGTGCTCGGAAGTAATAATGCAGGATAACAAGGCGGCTTTTGTTGTTCAATATGGTAAACAGGAAGTTTCTTCCCTGGAAACTACCGTGAAGACGGAAATCAGCAGCAGCAGTGGCGGCCATCTTTAAATCCCCTTTGGTGATGTGACCTCTGACCCAGCCTGAGAGAAGGTCAGAGAAAACTTATCTCACAATGAATAAACTGCTGTCCCTTTTAAAGTCAGCAACTTAATGATCGTCTGCGGTCAAACAAAGTGGTGCGTGTGTTGGTTGTTAATGAACAGGAAGTGGGAGGTTATTATTTGTACCTCTCAGATGTTTTAGGACTTAATTTTAATGGAATAGTTTGCATTAAAACAACATGCGTCTTGTTTTTGTTGGTTTGGACTTTATTTGTTATTAAGACAGTACCCCAAAGTGATTGAGATATGGGAGCATGGTGATAATCATACAACAGGGTCACATGACTTTGGCCCAAAGCTGAATCTACGTTAGGACTCTGATTGGCTTGATTGGATATCACTCATTAATATCTTTAATCAGTAATAGGCTAAACTGCACGAAAAACATATATTTTTGCGCAGATATCCTATTTTACAAATATTACTGACTATATTCCATATAAATATATATTTTTTTATATATATATGTATATATATATATTTGTATATTTTATTAATACAATTTATAATATATATTTATTTTTTTAATCCTTTTTTTTGTGGCTCAAGGTGGGTGTGGCCAGGCCCCGTGGCCCTCTATTGGCCAGCCACATTTAAACTATATCATAGTAAAGGCCAAACATGGCACGGGATAACATAAAACACAGTTTAGTTAATTTCCAGAATCTTTTGAAAATATGAAAGCAACAAATTGTTATTATGTGATTGACGCTCCACACACTCATGGAAAAAGGTAATAAGTAGCCCTTTAAATGGAGAATATTGACATATTAAATAGACCAGGGGTTCTCAAATGGGGGTACGTGTACCCATGGTGGTCCGTGAAGGCACTCCAGGGGGTACATGAGATTTTAAAATGAGAATCCATTTAAAATAAATCATTTAAAATAGAATATAAGTGTGAGTTCATCAACAGAATTGTATATATTCTATATTAAAGTGGACACTGATGACACAGCGCTGTGTATTTAACCAAAAATGGCTAGTTAGGGGGTACTTGGCTGAGAAAATGAAATAGACCTTTAAGTAAAGTAGGCTACAGAAAATTGAAGTTGTTAACAGGACACATGAACGTCCCCTCAGAGGTCAGACAGGAAGTGGAAGTGTCTCGCGAAAGAAGACAAAGTCAGACCGAGGGATCGACTCAGCAAAGAAACTCAGCGAACCGACAAGCCGCCTCATCAATTATGCAGAATCCAGCGTCTTCGTGTAAACAGAGAGAGAGAGAGAGAGTCTTTTCCACGCGGTAATGAAAAGTCAAATTCACCCGGGTGCATAGAAGCAGCCATTAAAAGTCAACCGGGGTGTCGGCTGCGTAAACAAATAGCTATGATTATTCCAACCTGCCATCCTCCGACGGCATTAAAACATCCTTCAATTAGGCGGCGCTCGCAAAACATCCTCAGACCCAAACAAAGCCTCTCTCTCTCTCTCTCTCTCTCTCTCTCTCTCTCTCCCTCCACCTCTTGTCACGTATCATTACTCCCACCACGCCGCCGCTCCCTCGCTCTCTCCGCACACCTTTCACTCATCGTGATGTGTCAACTGTTTGCGGGAGAGGCAGCGAAAGATGGCGAGCTCTTTGACCCACGCCAAAGAAGAACGGCAAGGGTGCGCGAGACACACACTCACGCACACACACACAAACAATGGAGGCTGTGTGTGTGTGTGTGTGTGTGTCGGGCCCAGGATCAATCAGAGCAAAAAACACCTGAGGGCCCGTAGCTGAACTTTGGCCACACAGCTGGACGGGAAGGATCTGAAACCGAAGGATGAAGAGACGGAACTGTCAGGAGGATAGATGAGCCTCTTTTTGATCAGACCTCACTCTCTCTCTCTCTCACTCTCTCGCTTTAATTGCAAGAATGTCGTAACATCAACATTGCCAAAAGCATTAAGACACAAAAAAACTACAATTCATGGATAATGATAATAAGAATACAGTTGTGTTTCATGGGACACAATCTATCTCTCTCTCTATCTCTCTCTCTCAATTCAATGCAATTCAATTCAATTTGCTTTATTAGCATAAATGTTGCAACAACAATATTTCCAAAGCATAAGACACAGCAACACAAACAATATACAATTGATATGGATATTAATAATAATGGCAAAAACAACTACATTCAAGGAAGGACACAAGTTCTCAATAAAAGATCTCTCTCTCTTTCTCCACTCTTTTTTGTCATATCCCTGTGTTTTTTTTGTTTTTTTAAATATATGTGGGGAAAAAACCCGCTTAATTAACCAAATAATTATTTATCTTTGATCTTCATTTGTTCCTCATCTCAGATGTTTCCGTCACAGTAGCAGATAAATCACCACGGCAACACAGTCCGTCTGCATGCATCCTTGTGTCGCTGTATTTATCCGTATACGCTCTCTCTGGATTTGTATTGATGGAAGATGTTTTCCTCTCTTTTTTCACACCACATGTGATCTGGGTAAAGTAAAATATATCCATGTTTAACACAAGAGGCAAATGATCAGAAAAGCCAGGTCACATCTGGGTCGCATCAGGTGCCATTGTCGAGAAAAAAAACACTGTATATAGATCAAATGTATAAATGGGGCTTTTATATGAGGGCGATCACGGGACCGATGGCATCTGGCTGCATTCCAAGACGAACATGTGACACACACTCTGTGTTAAAGCTGCATATTGCAGCTTTTAAACACTTTAAACAAACAAACATGAAAGGCTCTGGGAATTTAAACGTGTCTTTGGCTCTGTTGCCACTCTTAAGCATATCAACTCAGACATTTTAGTGTCACAAATGAAGCTTTTCTCTGATTTGTACGGACTAATTTAATCTTAAACTTATTAAATAATGTAAGTTGATTCATACACTTTGTGGAGCATGTGACAAGCCCACGGGGGATACCAGCCTCGCCCCTTAATAATCGGGCCCATGTTCCTGTCAGGCACCAGCCAGCCACTAATCCAATTGATTATCATTATGAAACGGTTTCAGTGCATGCGGTTGAATTTAACACACGATCAAATTCAATAGACGTGGTATTTTCTCAAGAAATAAGTATTCTCAAAGTGAAATCAAATCTTTTAAGTGTCACCTCTAACATGGGCCAACCTCACGGCCAGAGAGGAGCCGTTGTGCGACAGGCTGCCAGTTGGTGGGAGGCAGGAATGCCTCCATGCAATGTGAGGGGTGCTATGAAACACACCCATTTAAAGAGAGAAGAAGAGATAGGTGCTCAGTGTATCCTAAAACATCCATAAGGAGAGAGAGGAGAGGAGATAGGTGCTCAGTGTATCCTAACACATCCATAAGGAGAGAGAGAAGAGGAGATATGTGCTCAGTGTATCCTAACACATCCATAAGGAGAGAGGAGAGGAGATAGGTGCTCCGTGTATCCTAAAACATCCATAAGGAGAGAGAGAAGAGGAGATAGGTGCTCAGTGTATCCTAAAACATCCATGAGGAGAGAGAAGAGGAGATAGGTGCTCAGTGTATCCTAACACATCCATAAGGAGAGAGAGGAGAGGAGATAGGTGCTCAGTGTATCCTAAAACATCCATACGGAGAGAGAGAAGAGGAGATAGGTGCTCAGTGTATCCTAACACATCCATAAGGAGAGAGAGAAGAGATAGGTGCTCAGTGTATCCTAAAACATCCATAAGGAGAGAGAGAAGAGGAGATAGGTGCTCAGTGTATCCTAAAACATCCATACGGAGAGAGAAGAGGAGATAGGTGCTCAGTGTATCCTAACACATCCATAAGGAGAGAGAGAAGAGGAGATAGGTGCTCAGTGTATCCTAACACATCCATAAGGAGAGAGAGAAGAGGAGATAGGTGCTCAGTGTATCCTAAAACATCCATGAGGAGAGAGAAGAGGAGATAGGTGCTCAGTGTATCCTAAAACATCCATAAGGAGAGAGAAGAGGAGATAGGTGCTCAGTGTATCCTAAAACATCCATAAGGAGAGAGAAGAGGAGATAGGTGCTCAGTGTATCCTAAAACATCCATGAGGAGAGAGAAGAGGAGATAGGTGCTCAGTGTATCCTAAAACATCCATAAGGAGAGAGAAGAGGAGATAGGTGCTCAGTGTATCCTAAAACATCCATAAGGAGAGAGAAGAGGAGAGAGGTGCTCAGTGTATCCTAAAACATCCATAAGGAGAGAGAAGAGGAGATAGGTGCTCAGTGTATCCTAAAACATCCATAAGGAGAGAGAAGAGGAGAGAGGTGCTCAGTGTATCCTAAAACATCCATAAGGAGAGAGAGAAGAGGAGAGAGGTGCTCAGTGTATCCTAAAACATCCATAAGGAGAGAGAAGAGGAGAGAGGTGCTCAGTGTATCCTAAAACATCCATGAGGAGAGAGAAGTGGAGATAGGTGCTCAGTGTATCCTAAAACATCCATAAGGAGAGAGAAGAGGAGATAGGTGCTCAGTGTATCCTAAAACATCCATAAGGAGAGAGAAGAGGAGATAGGTGCTCAGTGTATCCTAAAACATCCATAAGGAGAGAGAGGAGAGGTGCTCAGTGTATCCTAAAACATCCATAAGGAGAGAGAAGAGGAGATAGGTGCTCAGTGTATCCTAAAACATCCATAAGGAGAGAGAGGAGAGAGGTGCTCAGTGTATCCTAAAACATCCATAAGGAGAGAGAAGAGGAGATAGGTGCTCAGTGTATCCTAAAACATCCATAAGGAGAGAGAGAGAAGGAGAGGTGCTCAGTGTATCCTAAAACATCCATAAGGAGAGAGGAGAGGAGATAGGTGCTCAGTGTATCCTAAAACATCCATAAGGAGAGAGGAGAGGAGAGAGGTGCTCAGTGTATCCTAAAACGTCCCCCAGCAGCCTCTCAGCCTATAGCAGCATCTCTAGGGGCGGGACCAGGTGAACCTGATTCAGCCCTCACTATAAGACTATGAAAGAGGAAAGTCTTACATCTAATCTTAAATGACCTGCTTTAGTCTTTGCATTACATTTATTACATCAGATTTTAATCAAATGTTTTACATGAAGTCAACAATTACTTGGATGTACTTTGGGAAGATTGACTGTATTTTTTCAAAAGCAAATATCGAAATATACACCACAAGGGCCAACACAGTGTGGCAAAGAACAACTCGTAACATAGAGTATACGCCCTAATAATAAGGAAGCTGAAATGGAGGAAGACATCTGTAAGCAGAGAGAGGAATATGAAAGGAAATCAGTGTATATATGTTGTGGGTTATTCAGATACACACACACACACACACAAACACACAACTGTGCCGTAAAATAAAGCTGGGGTTCAAATCAAAACTCACATTAAGTCTTATGCCGCAGCAGCCTATCAGCCTATAGCAGCATCTCTAGGGGCGGGACCAGACTGGCCGGCAAGCTGATTGAGCTGGGACTGAACACCCCCCTGTGTGCTTGGATCCTGGACTTCCTGACCGCCAGGCCACAGGTGGTCAGGGTGGGCAGACACACCTCCAAATCCCTCACCCTGAACACAGGATCCCCCCAGGGTTGCGTCCTCAGCCCCCTACTGTACTCCCTGTACACACATGACTGTGTGGCCAGGTTCAGCTCCAACACCATCATCAAGTTTGCGGATGACACAGTGGTGGTGGGCCTGATCTCCGACAACGACGAGAAGGCCTACCTGGAGGAAGTTGCTGATCTGTCACTCTGGTGCCAGGACAACAGCCTCATCATGAATGTCACCAAAACTAAGGAGCTGATTGTGGACTTTAGGAGGGTACAACAACAGAGGACGTACTCACCACTGGGGATTAACGGGACTACTGTGGAGAGGGTGAGGGTATAAATACCTGGGAGTCCACATCACCGAGGATCTGACATGGTCAACAAACACAGACACTCTGGTGAGAAAGGCAAGGCAGCGCCTCTACCACCTCAGGCAGCTGAGGAAATTTAAAGTTTCCCAGAGGATCCTTCAGTCCTTCTACTCTGGAGCTGGCGTCCTGACAGGAAGCATCACAGCCTGGTTTGGCAACTGCTCCGCTCAGGACAGGAAGGCTCTGCAGAGAGTAGTGCGTTCGGCTGAGCGCACTATTGGAACTACACTCCCACCCTGCAGGACTTGTACACCAGGAGGTGCAGAACCAGAGCCGGCAGGATCATGAAGGATCCTCACCACCCCAACAACAGACTGTTTCAGCTGCTGCGGTCAGGCAGGCGCCTCCGTAGTCACGCTGCAAGAACAGAGAAACTGAGACGGAGTTTCTTTCCTCAGGCCATCAGGATTGTGAACTCCGACCTCACCAGGACCCCCACATAGACCCACACAACTGCCCCTCTTAGGCACACACACACACACACACACTTACTGTAAATATTGTGTTGTTTTTTATTTGTAAATAGTGTGTACTTGTTGCCCTTGCACATTCCTGCTGAGCATTGCCACTTTCATTTCACTGCACACCCTGTGTGTGTATGTGATAAATAAAACATCTTGAATCTTGAATCTTGAATCTTGAATGCCGCCAGAATTATTATTATGTTTCCAGAGCCAAAGCACCAACCGCCTAACTGTGCTTTTTTGTTGTTGACGCGTGCGTGTGTGTGTGTGTGCGTGTGTGTGTGTGTGTGTGTGTGGCACTGATGCGACTCAGCTGTGCCTGAAAATGCACTTCCAGCCAAGACTCCTGACAGTCGTTGTATCTGCTAAAAACAGCTGAGCCTTTGTTGGTAGATTAACACCGCTGCCTAAATGCCGTCTTTAAACAGTCTTTTGGGATAATAAATCACAGAGGTGCAAACACGAGGACATTTCTTACGTTTCGGGCCCCCTGCCAGAGGTTTGACAAGAGTAACTAAACATTTCCCAGTGGAAGGGGGTCGCTGAATGCATTACGACAGCTACAGAACACGGCGCACACGAAGGAAAACAAAGACACACACACTCACAGACACACACACACACTCACAGACACACACACCGTCGTGACACACCTGTGGTACACACAGGCAGACGGAGGGGGGGGGAAGAATCACTCAGAAGTAAGTCTCATCACGAACCTCAATCTCAAAAATAGCAAACGTTGTTCTGGAGTAGAAGTCTAGAGATAATGAAATGGAAATATATAATATAATGTACTACCATGGATTTGTATTTAAGTATAGTACTTGAGAAAAGTTACTAGCTGCAAACACTGTAGCTAAGCTACATGCTACAGTGTACAACAATACTTTAGACAACAGTGTGCTTCAAACTGTGTGGCAACACTTTGGGGGAAAGCCCTCCCCTGTTTCAACATGACACGGCCAGGTCAGGCCTGACCTCAATCCCATCCAACACCTTCGGGATGAGCTGGAACGCCGACTGTGATCCAGAACTTCTCTCCCAGCTTCAGTGTTCGGCTTCTTACTTCGGCTCTTCTGGCTGAATGGGAGAAAATCCCTGCAGACAAGTTCCAAAATCTGGTGGAAAGCCGGAAGACGACGAGACAAACAGTCTCACAGATGGTGTCGATACAACCGGCAATGAATTGAGTTCATGGCAGCAATAACTACAGATATTATTGTATTTTAATGAGGAGAAATAATACAATCTTCAAGAAAACCGCATAATTTTTATTTATTTTCAACGCTCTGTTCATTTCTACCGACTTTACACTATATATCTTCACATTTGGCTGAAACACACGAGACGTGAATGTTCTTCGAACTACCTCGAGGCAAACCGGTAACTCTTTGATTCATCCTCACTCTTGCAAACAGGCCTCATTCATTCACAAAGATACACAGCCTCGGCGTTTTAAAAAACACTAAGATCTGTCTATATTTAATATTTTTATATTTAATTTAATCTGTCTATATTTTATATTTTTATATTTAATTTAATCTGTCTATATTTAATATTTTTATATTTAATTTAATTTTACACTGCAGTCATTCGTATTGTATTGTGTATGCATATATGTTGTATATATACATATATATTGTATTTTATATTTTACTTTGTATACTTCTTGTATACATCTATATTTTTCATCCCTGTTTTTTATATTTTATATTTTATTTTTTATTCTCGTGTGTTTAGTTTATTGGTGCTGACGACAAATTTCCCCTTGGGGATTAATAAAATATATATCCATCCATCCAAGATTCCCAAACAAGACGAGGCCTGCATTTAAAAAAACAACAAGAAACTTGATAAACACCGAAGTGGGCTCAACGTTTGCAATAACATTTCTAATCTGTGCAAACTTTCCTCGAGCCTTGTTGCGACTCTGAATGTCTGAGCGGGGCCCGTGCAAAGGCGTATATGGTAAAATATACGCTGTAAAAAAAAAATCTTTCACAAAGACCGACTTCTCTTTCCGGCCTACAAAGGATTCCACGTTTCGCCATCCTGCCCAGCTGCCGAGAATAGACGACACAGCCTCTTTTGTCCGGGTGAGTCGATCTGTGGGTGTGAATGCATTAGCCCTTCACAACAGAATTATGCCCCTCGACTCCCCCGCTTTCTCTTTCAAATGTTCTCCGTGTGATAGGTTCCCGCGGTCGTGTTTAGATCACTTCCGGGCGATGAGTCGCCGTAAGAGCGGCATGAATGGTGCCCATTGAGATGCCCGCACAATTACACTTGGGGACCGATGCGAGTCGGGGAACACACATAACCCTTCAGAGGGCAACATGACAAACATGTTTTTCGGGGATGGTGAAGGGGAGGGGGGCATGGGTGACAAAGAGCATGTGTTGATGTGACTGAGCATATTCCCTGGATTGAGTCATACGGCGGGGTTATCGCTGTGGGGGGGGGGGGGCTGTTTGTCCGGACGCTGCACTTTGCTTTTCTCTGTCTTACTAATGGATATACATGTGTGTGTGTGTGTGTGTCTGTGTGTGTGTCTGTGTGTGTGTGTGTGTGTCTGTGTGTGAGCGTGTGTACGTATGTGTGGGAGTTAATAATGACATGCGTATGCTCATGTGTGGCAGTATAGAGCATGCGTGTGTGTGTGTGTGTGTGTGTGTGGGTGAGTGTGTGTGTGTGGGTGAGTGTGCGTGTGTGCCTGTGTGTGTGGGTGAGTGTGTGTGCGTGTGCCTGTGGGTGTGTGCCTGTGTGTGTGTGTGCCTGTGGGTGTGTGCGTGTGCCTGTGTGTGTGGGTGAGTGTGTGTGTGTGCGTGTGCCTGTGTGTGTGGGTGAGTGTGCGTGTGCCTGAGTGTGTGTGTGCGTGTGCCTGTGGGTGTGTGTGTGTGTGCCTGTGTGGGTGAGTGTGTGTGTGCGTGTGCCTGTGGGTGTGGGTGTGTACGTATGTGTGGGAGTTAATAACGACATGCGTATGATCATGTGTGGCAGTATAGAGCATGCGTGTGTGGGTGGGTGTGTGTGTCTGTGTGTGTGGGTGTGTGTGTGTGTCTGTGTGTGTGTGTGTGTCATCGTGGCCTCGAGACAGGAACGGACCGCAGCAGCAGACGAAGACTCACGCGGCGGCAGAGCTCTCTGAAGTCATCGTTTCCAGCCGGTCGTTATCGCGCTCACACGCAGCATCTGTGCAAATGTGAGTTCTCATGAAGGTCCATTGAGTCCGAAACACAATTAATTCGTGGAGAGCGGCCGGCCGGGCGGGACCTCTAATGATCGGTTCTGTTGTCCGACGCCGCTCAGGATCCCTCGGAATTACAGTCGCGTTCTCTTAATCTGCGGGCGCACCGTTCGTATTGATTTACGAGCAGTTTAAAAGTAAATGATGGTGTTTTCCGACCGAGTCTTATTATCGTGTCACACTTCACTCGTTATCTCTGCAAATGCAAAGGTTTATTCTGATCAGTAAAACTCTCAGTAAATACAGAAAGTAGTCCCCTTGAAAACCACGCAGCTGGAGCCCTCGGAGCAAACTATCTAGCATAGCTGCAGAGGCCCGTTCCCCAAGAAACAACAAGTTCCCGAAAATCTGGAGTAGCATATGTGGCTAGCATAGCAACAAGAGGATAAGGGCGTGGTGATGGTTACTGTTCCCTTCTTTCTGGTAAACACGCGGCGTAAGACTGTTTGTATGATACAAATACGTTTAAAGAAACATTTAAATGGTGTATTTGTGTTATTGAATCCGTAGTTTTCAATCGAATTTCACCATTTGGGGTTCGACCTATAAAACCTTTTTAAATTCAACAGTTGTGTTACAAAAACGTGCGATACGCATCATGAATAATGTCGGCTACTATGAGCACACAAACCCTTTATTTTACAGATCACGTGTTATGAAATTTAATGATTTGGTTTATTATAAAATAATGCAGACAATGTACAGAGCTAAAGCAAAGTCACTGCCAGACTGTGAACAAAGTTTATTTTCAATACATGAGTGTAAATATGATTTGAGAGATGTTTGTAAATTCACGGTACAAAAGGCTAAAAAAGGGATTAAAAGAAGACGCATTTCTGTTGTAGGAGTCCAATTATGGAATAATGTTGAAATGGATGTAAGACTGGTGAACTCCTTTTTGGTTTTCAAGGGAATTATTTATAAAACAATTTTTGAGAGTTATAAATGTAATTAAAAACGTATTAATATGGAAGATGTATGTGGTAGTATATATAAATATATTTTGTTTATTGTTGTTTTATTTTCTTCTTTATTTCATATTAATTTTCTGATTTATTTTGATTTCAATTTAGGATAGGAATTTATAAACATTTTTTGCTTCTCCCTATACCTTTTCAGTCTTTCTCTTTTGTATATTATATAGGATAATATTGTATTGTATTTGATTTGATTGACTAAATAAAATACACAATACAATACACAATTTCGAAAGCAAAAAAAAAATGTGATTAAATGTGACTCTTTTTGGCCCGTTCAGTTTAACATTAGTTTATTCCTGTTAATTTGTTCAAATGTAAGCATCTCAAACACACGTCTGTCTCCACGTTGGTCTCAGGTCACACGACATATTCACGACGATGTACGAGCTCTTCTCTCTTTCAGTATAATTGAATTTAATTCAATGGATAACCGGCAGCCCTTGATGGAAACTGAATACATTTCCAACCCACCCCCCCTCCCCCCGCCCACACACACACACACAAATACACACACACATACAGCCCCTACACACACTTCACAGCTTGGGCCCATTAGCGGTGACATGTGACGTTTCGATGGAGGCAAATGAAGCTCAACAATTGATGTCAGAGCCTTACAAATTAAACAAATGGGGGACCGCCATGGTGTATTAGGCACCCCCCCCCCCCCCGAACCCCCTGATGAACACGGGCGAGGCACACGCCAGCAGGACAACATTGTCTCTTCTAGTCCCCTAAACAAGGTTCTGAGAATGAGGGACACACACACACACACAGTCAGTCAGTCAACGGCCAAAATTAAACTAACCGTGCATTGATTGCCAATTGAGTCCCGCGACAAGCAGACAAACAGCACCGATTCTGAGGATCAATATGATTGATATGTCATCTGGTGGTTGACGCTGCCGTCGCAGTGCATGTCTACAGGCCGCGGGCGCAGCAGGTCAAATGAATGGATGTCAATGGGTGAGTGTTGCTGGCAGGCGGGCTGTGTGCGTGTTATTGCTGCTATGACATTTGCATTTACGTTTTAGGAAATTTTGTGGCATTTCTTTATTGTTTGAAAAAATGATGAAACAGTTCTAGAGTTAGTCATTAGTTGTATAGTCGTTGGGGTTCTGGGTGAAGCCGGTTTACATAAATGGACATTATGAATGGTTTTAAAAAGACAAAAATGATTTGTTTGGATGTAATATGTACTGCAGTGATTAGGTGTATGTGTATCGCTTTTTGTAATGTTTTTTAGTAATATTTTTATTTTGTTCCAGATTTTTTCCCCAGATTTTAGGATTTAAAAAATTTACAAAAACATTACAAAAAGCAGTAACCATACTGGTTATGATAAATATAGGATTTGATCATAACTAATATGTTTATTGTTTTTTATGAATTAAAAAAAAACTTTTTAATGATGAGGCCTATATTTGATCATAACCAGTATGTTTATTGCTTTTTATGTTTTTCTTATAACCATTTTCTCCATTCGTGAAGGCCTGTAATATCTGGCCACAGGGACTACGGTTGAAAGTTAGCGTTAGCTAAGACTGACACGTTTACCCCTGTACGGTTGATTGATGTGTTCAAATAAATAAATAAATGAAAAAATTAACTGAAAATGCAAATGGTGATAAAAATGTTATATTGTCGGCTCACTAAGCCAGACAAAAAAATACGATTTTCACTCAGATATTCTATATTTTGCACTCAAATAATATATTAATAAAGCTCTAGAAAACTCTGCTGAAGATGATCATATAATATAATCAAAAGCTCCCCGTTGGACTTTGTAATGAAATTATTTTATCAACACATTTATTTTTTGGGGGAAAAAAGTTTTCATCTCTTTATTCCACCAATGTTGAGCCTCGACATGATTGACACATGTTCAAGCACTCGTCGGTGCATGTGTGTGTGTGTGTGTGTGTGTCTGAACATTTGTTAATCCATATGCAAACACATTGTCCTATCGACAAACCTTCTGAGGGGTGAAACGTCCGGGGAGCGGAGGAGACGAGTCGCGATTAGGATCTCTACGATTCACAGCACCTGCACACACTCCGTGCCAGACACAATCACATCAAATCAAACTCAAGGCACACACACACACACACACACACACACACACACACACACGGATAAACAAAATAGAAAACGTAAGCGGTGGACAGAGGAGTACAATAGGACCCTCCTGACACACACACACACACCCATACACACACACACACACACACACATAAGGCTCATAACAAACAGAAAAATACTAAGTGGCTACACCCGCCCGTACACTTTCTAGTTTGGCTCGAAAGCAGCAGGAAGAAAGAAGAAGAAAGAAGAAGAAGAAGAAGGAGGATGGTAAGAAGAGCAACAACAACAACAATGAGGATGATAAGAAGAACAACAACAACAATGAGAATGAGAAGAAGAGGAGGAGAAGGATGTTGATGAGAAGAAGAAGGAGGAGGATGAAGAGAAGCAGTAGGAAACGGAAAGGGAGGATAAGAAGAAAAAGAAGGAGGGGAGGATGAGAAGAAGGAGAAGAAAAAAAGCAGGAAGAAAGAACAAGAAAGAAGAAAAATAATAAGGAGAAGAAGAAGGAAAAGGAGGAAAAGAAGAAGAAGGGGAGGAGGAGGAGAAGAAAAAGCAGCAGGAAGATTTACAAAAAAGAAGAAGGAAAAGAAGAATAAGGAGGATGTTAAGAAGAGCAACAACAACAATGAGAATGAGAAGAAGAGGAGGAGAAGGATGAGGATGTTGATGAGAAGAAGGAGGATGAAAAAAAGAAGGAGACAGAAAGGGAGGATAAGAAGAAAAAGAAGAAGAAAAAGCAGCAGGAAGAAAGAACAAGAAAGAAAAAAAAATAAGAAGAAGGAAAAGGAGGAAAAGAAGAAGAGGAAGGGGAGGAGGAGGAGGAGAAGAAAAAGCAGCAGGAAGATATACAAAATAAAGAAGAAGGAAAAGGAAAAGAAGAATAAGGAGGATGAGAAGATGAAGAATTTTGTGAAAACATGGCGTAATGTGTCGGGTATAAATGCATCACCTGTTTTGGGAGGGATGCCTCATCATAAGCTGTGTGTGTGTGTGTGTGTGTGTGTGTGTGTGTGTGTGTGTGTGTGTGTGTGTGTGTGTGTGAGTCGAGGAGGAGAGGAGAGAGATGGAATATCTAAAAAGGGGGTTAAGTGCCGGGTTACCCATCCACGGAGCACTAAATGAAGGCTCTCACTTTGATGGACGCCGGCGCCGAGATCCCTGATGTCCCAAAATATTAGGTTTCTCTTCTCATAACGGGGGACGTGTTGCCGGCTGTCACGATTCATCTGGCTGGCGGCGGGGGCTGATTGCAGGTGACGCGGTCACGGCACAGCGCCCGTGTTAGCTTCCACACGCCGTCAGCTTCGCTCCAAGCCGAGCCGCCGGCGGCGGGCGGGCGCCGCTAATGCGATGTGACAGCGGAGAAGGAAACCTTTATTTAAATTCAAACAACAGACGACGAACACGCCGGAGTTATCCGCCGCCAAACATTCTCTCCATCCTCGCCGTTGGGCGAGGTTCATCTGGTGCTCGGCCCGTCGGTTCAGGCACCGAACAGTGGCTGGCACGGGAAGAAAAGAAAAGACGTGAAGAAAGAGGAGGAGGAGGGGATGAGGAGGAGGAGGAAGACAGAAAAGAAGAAGGCGGGGGATGAGGAGGAGAAGGACAAGGAGGAGTAGGAGGAGGAGAAGACAGAAAAGAAGAAGGAGGGGGATGAGGAGGAGGAGAAGAAGGAGGAGGAGGAGAAGAAGAAGCAGGATGAATGAAGAAGAAAGAAGAAGAAGGAAAAGAAAAAGGAGGAGGAGGAGAAGAAGACAGAAAAGAAGAAGGAAGGGGATGAGGAGGAAAAGAAAAAGGACAAGCAGGAGAAGCAGGATGAAAGAAGAAGGAAAAGAAGAAGGAGGAAAAGAAGAAGAAGAAAGAGGGGGAGGAGAAAAAGAACAGGAAGAAGAAGAAGAATGAGGAAAAAAAATGAGAACGAGAAGGAGGAGGAACGAGAAGAAAAAGAAGAAGAACAAGAACAGGAAGAACAAGAAGAACAAGAACAGGAAGAACAACAAGAACAAGAAGAAGAACAAGAAGAACAAGAAGAAGAAGAACAAGAAGAAGAAGAAGAAGAACAACAAGAAGAAGAAGAAGAAGAACAAGAACAAGAAGAAGAAGAAGAAGAAGAACAAGAAGAAGAAGAACAAGAAGAAGAAGAAGGAGAAGAACAAGAAGAAGAAGAAGAAGAAGAAGAAGAACAAGAAGAAGAAGGAGAAGAACAAGAAGAAGAAGAAGAAGAAGAAGAAGAAGAAGAAGGAGAAGCAGAAGAAGAAGGAGAAGGAGAACAAGAAGGAGAAGAAGAAGAAGAAGAAGGAGAAGAAGAAGAAGAAGAAGAAGAAGAAGCAGACCCAGTGGAGGTATTTCCTGGAGGCCAGAAGTCGTATCAAAGCGCTGTGGCTCTGTTGCCGGGTCAGTTTCACAGGCCACTTAGAGGGTCTTTGTCCGGGGGAACAAGACCCCCTCTGTGGGCCGAGCAACAACGTTGGCCCTCCCCTCATAATCAAATCTGCGGCTCCCGACCGGCCGGCCGGCCCCGGCCACTTTGAATTCTTTGCATTGGCCATGGTCGAGGGCCGCTCGCCGTTTGGCCCCCAACAATGGCAACATTGATTTTAGTGCCATGAGAATTTTGGTTGAGCTGTAAAAACTGGGACCCGGAGGGAGGGGGGGGGACACACACACACACACACACCGATTCTTGCCTTTCCCAGGAGTGAGTGTGTGTGTGTGGGGGGGGGGGGGGAAGGTGAGCCGTGTCTTAGGCTGCAGGGGCCACATATGACCCGTTGGACCCCTGGCCTAATTCAATCAGTCCCGAGCATCATTAGCCAATCAGCAGACATCATCTCCCCGAGCGGCACAGTCATCCCTATGCTCGCTTTGGAAGAAGAAGAAACACACACACACACACACACACACACTTCCTGTCCTCACTTTGTCACAATCGGGCCTTGTTTACACGCAAATGTGTTTTTATTTTGAGCACAAGCCGGTGTTTTTTGGGGTGGAACTGATGTCACATTGATGCCTCGTTGCTATGGGGCCTTTAAGGCCGAGGCACACAGAGCCGTGACCTTCCTGTCCGGCTGCGTGATAACGGACTTGAGTTGATGCAAATTACCCCACTTTGGCAATCGAACCAATTTTAGCCACCGCTTATTTTCTCGTGTGTGGGGGGGGGGAGGGGGGGCATCTTTTTGAAGTGACTTTTATTTTTCCGACTACTGTGTGAGAGACTTTTTCTAGCACCCGCACGCCTTGATGCAGGGGAGGAGGGAGGAGGAGGGCGGGGGGGGGGGGGAACCGAACAATGGGCCCCCCTATAGACGAGCCTCTCCATCTTGTTGGTTGGGCTAACTTCAAAAGGAGCCCCCGGTGTCAAAGCCTGTGTTGTGGCTGGAGCGGGACACGCTGTTTCTTTCCGGATATAAATGTTTTATTAGAGGGCACACCTCCCCGGGCTCTACCCCCCCCCCCCCCTCGGAGAGGTGGGAGGAACAAGGGGGACACTGTGCGCGAGGCCCCTGAGAGCCACATCAAACACAATGGGCTTTGCATGCATGCTCACAGCCCAACAAAAAGTTATTCATCAAATTATATTACATGTTGACTTTTAGATTTTTTTTACAGCTTTTGCTGGTGAGCTTTCATCCAGCCCCCACACACAGGAATCTCTCTCTCTCTATATATATATATATATATATATATATATATATATATATATATGTTAAAAGTTTGAAGTCACGTATTTTTCAAAGTAAAGCACTGTTTTTTTTTCAATAAAGATAACATTAAATGAATCATAACTCTCCACATAGTTAATGTGTAAATGACTATTCTCTGGTGTTTAATGAAGTCTCTCCAGAGGTGTGTAGAGGCCCATCTCCAGTGTTCTAATGGTACATTGTGTTATCGCCTTAGAAGACTAGCGGAGGGGCAGAAAACCCTTGAAAACCCTTTTTATGTGAGCGCAGCTGAAAACAGTTATGTTGGTGAGAGAAGCTATATAACTGGCCTTCCTTTGAGCCACAAGAAGAACTACATTAATATTTACAATAAAAATCATTATTTATAAGCTCAATGTCTTGACTAGATTTTATATTCATTTTTCAATTAATTTGATAAATAAAAGTTAGAGTTTTCATGAAAGACACAAAATTGTCAGGGTGACCCCAAACTTTTGAAGGGTAAAAATAATGGTATGATACATTTTTAAATGTTTTTCAAAAACCACAAACAACTTGACCACATATTGATGGATATATGATATTTTGATATATTATACTACATTGGGTAGAATCACATGACGTGTTCAACTGAGGGTGTATCGGTGATTCTACCAGAGGTGTCCAGTATCATTTAGGCAAAAGAAATTGAAAATAATTTGTCAAAAAATTAATTTTATTTTAGGAAAGTGATGATATTCGAAATGATTTGGTTCAAATGAAACACTTTTTCACTTAATGGGAATATTCAACCAAAATGCTCATCTGCCACATGCTCCCGCTGATGCTTTGGGTTTGTCATATTGTGTGGCATCATGTCGCCAGACAAAATATCACAATTTGCTAAAAAAGAATACATAATTCATCACCAATCAGTCTTGCCTCTCCCTGCGCCGACTCCCTGTGTTATCCCAGAGAAGATAGATGTGGGAGCGAAGCCCTTTGAGATCCAGATGGTTCGTTCCCAACAATAAGGTTTGGGCTTTCCAATGGAAAATCATCCTTTTTCCTGTGAGCGACACTCATGTGTCATCGTCAGCCGGTAATGAGACGACGCCCTCGAAGGAAAATCTGGGAAAAAATACTTTCTGCCACTGGTTTTTTATTTTGTATTTTTTTAGTGTGTTTGCACAAAAATTCTACTTGTCTGTGCAATTGTATTTCCAGTTGTATTACTAAATATGTTTTTCTTTTCTACTTTATAATATAAGAATCTTGACATAGTTATTCATGATTTTTAATTTTTTTTGATTTATTTGCTATTTTAAGTTATTCACAACATAAACAGTAAGATAGTGAAAATCAGGGGAAATTTCTTCCACTGTTTATACATTTTTTTTCTTCATATTTCAAAATAAAATGAAGTGTGTTTGCGTGTAAACTGCATGCACGTAAATTCTACTTGTATGTGCAATTTTGTATCCAGTCGTATTACTAAATGTGTTTTTCTTTTCTACTTTATGTTCTGATAATAATATAATAAAAATCTTAACATAGTTATTCATGATTTTTACATTTCTTTGATTTCTTTGCTATTTCAAGTTATTCACAACACAAACACTAAGATAATGAAAATCTTTCTGGCAGTGTTTATTAAAAAAAAAATTGTAATGCACGTGGAAATGTGTTAAAGCAGCGCACACATTTGCGTGGTTATATAACACACTTGTGTATTTGTTTTCTAAGAATACAACATGGTTGTTTACCATGTGACCTTTGAGCGAGACATTTAATTTTACTGAATGCAAAGCTTTTGATTATGCTTCATCTCTGATTTTACGTCATCAAAAACTAAAATGGCTCCGTCTGTTTGGTGAGTTGACTCCTGTCCCGGGTACCGTGAACCGAAACTTCACTCGGCCTCTTTTCTGCATCCAATCTGCACTTTTCTGTCAAGTTATATCACACAAAAATCTCCCAAGATGCACTGCACCTTCACTGACTGTCAGCCACAGTGAAATATGGCAGCTCTCCTCGCCAGAACTTGTTTGGAAATATCACATTTTCCATCTCTATTTTTTGGGGCCTTTCGTGACCCCCCCCCCCCCCTCATGAATCCTACACTTTAACGTCAAAGAAGATTTAATTGTGTTGACGATCGCCGCCAATCTCTCCCCCTTTTTAAAAAAACGTCTTTTAATTGACAACGGCGAAGGCGGAGCGGTGAACTTTAAATCGACATTCTAACGATGGGCTTTAGGAAGCGGGGGCTTTTTGGGAAATGTTATGGCATTTGGAACGGGATTAATGGGCGAGCGAGGCGCCGGCCACCCCGCAGCTAAATGACATTAAAGAGGGAGACGAGCGGCGCTGCTTGAAGGGAGCAAACCCACTAGTCACCAGAGCCGGGGCGCCCACACCGCCTTGGGCTCACACACCGTGGGGTAAGGTGGGGGGGGGGGGTATTACATTATCTATAGTCCTATCCTGGACTTCAGCCCACACGTCTCTTAAACTCCATCTCAAAGCGTACCTGTTCACATTTGGTTGATTTGATCTTGTCTGTATATTTATTTCACTGTGTTTTGTGTTTTGTATTTTGACACCTCCGACCCATCAAGACACACCAACAGCCTCCTGAGATGGATGTAGAGACTTTAAAGACACTATAGACACTTTAAAGAGACTGAAGAGACTTTAAAGTGACTATAGACACGTTATAAGAGGCTATATACACTTTAAGGTGACTATAGAGACTTTAAAGAGACTTAAAAGAGACTATAGACACTTTAAAGAGACTATAGACCTCTTAAAGAGACTTTAAAGAGACTATAGAGACTTTAAGGAGACTATAGATACTTTAATGAGACTATAGAAACTTGAGAGAGACTTTAGAGAGACTATGGAGACTTTAAGGAGACTTTAAAGAGACTATAGAAACTTTAAAGAGACTTTAAAGAGACTATAGACACTTTAAAGAGTCTATAGACACTTTAAAGAGATGTATTGTATGTATGTTTGAATAAGAAAAAGGAAACTATAAAAAAATGTTTTTCAAATTCTACTTGTCTGTGCAGTTGTATTACTATTTTCTACTTCATATTATAATATCTTGACATAGTGATTCATGATTGTCATCATATATATATATATATATATATATGTGAAGTTATTCCCAACACAAACAGTGAGGTCTTTTTCAGCCGTCTGAGCCGCTCAGTGCCGATGCTCCAAAGTGTAGCCTGACGCTCAGGACTCAATAAGGTCTCAGTGCACCCCTCGAGAACCGCAATAGCCCGAACTAATTCAGCATGCCGGGCCCTCAGCGGGTCTCGGTGGTCTTGCTGGGTGTTCCAGCCAGAGATCCCAGTCCCCTGTGGTCTTAGACTGGAGACCCCGGGTCTGTGGATGCTGGGGGGCCGACCGGCGGCTCTGATGGATCAGCTGAGTTCTGACTGGAGGGGCTCTAGACCGAAGCCTCGGGGTCCAATATGGGAACATGTGACGTGATGGTGGGGATGACAGTAAGCCAGACAGAAGAGACTCCGATGAGATGAAATCCTATGTATATATCTATCTATATATGTATATGTATATATCTATATAGATAGATAAATGTATATATATCTGTGACTGCACACAATACTACATTACATTACATGTCATTTGGCTGCCGCTTTTATCCAAAGCGACTTACAATACTGTTACATTCATTCACTGTAGACGCAGCTACAGGGAGCAACTCAGGGTTAAATGTCTTGCTCAAGGACACATCGACTAGGGCGGGGATTGAACCTCCAACCCCCTGAGTGAAAGACGGAACAGCTACCCACTCACCCATAGTCGCCCTACATGTATTCTGTGTGCACATATATATATTTATATATATATATGCCTGCATGCACTACTACATGTATTCTGTGTACATATATAATATATATATATATGCCTGCATGCAATACTACATGTATTCTGTGTGCACATATATATATATTTATATATATTCCTGCATGTACTACATGTATTCTGTGTGCACATATATATATATATATTTATATATATTCCTGCACGTACTACATGTATTCTGTGTGCATATATATATATATATGCCTGCATGCACTACTACATGGATTCTGTGTACATATATATATATTATATATATATATATATTATATATATATATAGTAGTGCATGCAGGCATATATATATATAGATATAGATATATATAAACGATAAACGATGAAAAAATCAAAGATGATACAAAAGAAATACCATAAAACCATGAATGACTACGGTCTGCAATCTTAAGACACTAAACTGAATAGATAAAGGAATCTTTACAGTCTAAAATATGTCTGGAGAAGACAAAAGCCGATTGAAAAAGCCCGACGGACTAATCTCTTCATCCTCTGAAACAGAACCAACAGGGGTCATCCCATCAAGGTCCCAAACCCGCGTGAAGGTTCCAGACTTGGCCTGTGGACACCGCTCTGGTTGGGCCCCTGGGCTCCTGAGGATGAGACCTGGGGAGAGTTGAGATGAGGCTGTCACACTTCCCGTAGATCAGTCATTATCACTAATCCAGTCACAGCACACTGGGATCAGCACCGGGGCCCATTCATCCAGAACCGTCATTAAAGAGCTAAATGAGAGCTGCCTCTGCTAATGAGGTAATGAAGAATTTTCGGTGCTCGTGTGTGTGTGTGTGTGTGTGTGTGAGAGGATGGACAAAGAGAAGCTGAGAGAGGACAGAGCACATTTAAAAAAGAGACACAGACGTACGACAGACAGAGGCACAGACCCATCCGAAAACCGCCTCGGCATGCGTGTGAATCAATTTGCAGCTCTCTCCCATCAGTGGGGTCGAATCCCCCCCCCCCCCAGCTCTGTTTACTGCCCCCTTCCCCCCAGCCACATGTAAACAAAAGCCAGAGTTGTACTCGGTTCGCAATCGCTCTTTAATTCAACGCAGCCTCCGATGCATGCAGCTGTTTTTTCCCTGTTTTTTCCCTCCTGTTTATTGCGATACCACTGGCGGTAAACATTATCGTCCTCTCCTCTCCGTCGTACCGCCGGGCCCCGAAAACAAAGCGCCGCCGAGGCCGCGCGAAGCGGGGGGGGGACGCCGTACTCCG